>NC_046166.1:39868055-40053055 GCF_011064425.1 Rattus rattus
GCCATTCATATGAAAAGCACCAGTTAAAAATACAGGGCTGGTGAAATGGCTCAGTGGACTAATCTACTAATTGCCAAGCCTGATGACCTGAGTCCAATTTCCAGGATCCACATTGCAGAAGAGAACTCTGACAAGTTGTCCTGTGACTTCTGCACATAATAAAACATTTAAAAATTATATATATAATGGAGTCAATATAAGGCAGTATGAAGTGTTCACTGATGTAACTTGCAAATTTCACTATGAAACTGCTTACGCATTTGTGATATGGTATCAAAAAATAGCCACACTTTTCAAACTACAGACAATATGTGACTGGTATTTCTCTATACTATGTTACTATAATTGAAAGCTGGGTGATTTATAAAGGAAAGATTTGTTTAGCTCAATTCTGATAGCTGTAAAGTTCAAACAGTATAGTACCTACATCTAGTAAGTGCCCCCAACATAACATAAGAAGAAAAAGAAAACCAGCTACTTGTAGAAGCCCAGAGACAAGCTTGCTCTGTAACAGTCTTCTCTCTCAAGAAGTACTTCGCTCCCACTCCTGAGTCCAGGATTCATTGTTTGCAAGGATGGTGATACCCAAGTCTTGTTTCCCACCAGACCATGCTTCATGGGGATCTACCACCTGAACAGATCACAATGAAGACCAAGCTTCTAGCATGTGGACTTTTGGGATACAAACCATATCCCTTAATTTCAGCCCAAACACCATGCCACGGTAGAAATCCAACTGGTTTCTATTAAGCCAGATTGTCAGGTGACTTTTCCTGATAAGACGTAAACAATTATCTGTTCACCTCAGATAGGGCACCAATGGGAAATCACAGAAAAGAATTCACCTAAGTCTAGTTTGGTGACCCTATGAGTTTATTTGGGTTACTTATGGGCTTATAGAAGAGGAGTAACTTATAAGAGTCAAAGGCAGAGGCATTGTTGTAAAGCCTACCCCAACTCATGATGGTGTCCCCTGAGCTCCCCATACAACTTATAGGCAACTCCAAAGGCTGGAAAGACTCTCTCCCTAGCAGTTGTTACTGCTTAGGTAGCACTGGTGCAAGGGGGTGTGGTGATGTGAGTCTTGTAATTTCCTGAACTTCCTCCACCTTGTAGGGTGTATGAGCTTTTCTCCTCCCTCCAAGAAGGACTATTTCAGTACAGAGGAAACAGCCATACAACACAGACAATTTTTAAAAACTATGAAAATGTAAGGCAATGCTTCTCTTTATACTAAATATCTTTGGTCCTTCTGGAGGAGTCAACAGTCCTTTTTCATAAAAACACACTAGTTGTGTTAGCAGGAAGAAAGGATTGCCACTGTTATCTGGAATGAATTAAAACACTTAAAATTTAAATTTTTAATGGACTGCACACCAACATCTCTAATCTATGCAAACAAAAGTCCACTGGTATTTTCAATAATTTTTAAGACTGTAAAGGGACCAGGAGACTAAAAGTTTGAAAACTGCTGATTGCAAGGGATTTGAGCAGAAGGGAACTGAAGCAGTTCTCTGAAGAATCGACAGCCCCGTGGGAATGGCCTATATTAAAGAGGCTAAGGAGACAAGATAACAAAGGCTGCCGAGCCCTAAATGAGCTGGACTTTAAAATCACTACAAAGAAAATTATTTGATCAATTTTATAAAGTCAATACATTCAGATGATATATGAAAATACCTTTGTTCTTAGGAAATATACACTAAATATCTGGGGACCAAAGGGTGTGGTGTAAGTTAAACAACAACAAAAAAATGTTGTGTCTCTGAATGTATAAACTTTTATGATAATCTAAAAATATAAGGTTTTCCACAAAGGGGTTTGAGAGTTAATGTAAAATACACAAATCCTTATGGAATAGGTATCACTTTTCTTTTTTTCTTTTCTTTTCTTTTTCTTTCAGAGCTGAGGACTGAACCCAGGGCCTTGTGCTTGCTAGGCAAGCGCTCTACCACAGAGTTAAATCCCCAACCCCTGGGTATCACTTTTCATCTCAACAAATATTTTAAGGATTTTAAGATGTGATGAGAGGCTGAGTGAAGATTGCACAATTAACCTCCACACAATGTCCCATGAGGGGACACGAAGCGGCTACCACCATACCTCACAGCTCTTGTTCACTGGCTCCACAGCCTCTGTGGTAGAAGGGAGCAGCCGCTCAGCTTGCCTGGCACCTGGAAGTAGTCACGTGAACTAGTTGTGACCAATGAGATGGAAGAGAATGTTTTCTCAAGAGTCCTGGGGAGCTTCCGCTCTCCCGATCAAAGGGATATAGGAGAGATGAGAATCTTAACTCTTACCTTCTCTGTCTGTCTCTCTGTCTCTGTCTGTCTCTCTGTCTCTGTCTGTCTCTCTGTCTCTGTCTCTCTGTCTGTCTGTCTCTCTCTGTCTCTCTGTCTGTCTGTCTCTCTCTCTCTCTCTCTCTCTCTCTCTCTCACACACACACACACACACACATACCTCATATTCTTTCAATAAATTTAATGTAACTGAGATACCCAGACTCTGAAGAACAAGCTTGTCATCCAGTAAATGCCAGTGCCGACAAAATGAAGGAGAAAAGTCTGGATCTCTGTTAACACCATGGGCAGCTGACACACTTCTCAGTAAACTACTTCATATCATGTGGATGAAGAGCATCCGGCTGTCCAAGCCACCGAGTTGGGTGTCGGCTGTGTAACCCGTTACCGATGCCTGCTCATTCAGGAAAAGGCAGAAGTAATACAGCAGGAATCAGGCCACACAGCGCTGTTCGGAGGACGTGATTCCAAAACAAAATGTCTACTTGAACCCCGGACCAAACGGTACCCTTAAATTCTTAAACCATGCCAGGATTCGATCACTTTCATTAACAAAAGTTAAAATAAAGAACCACTCGACAGTAAGTACTCTTCGGTGATTTAAGACTAAATGGTTAAGTTAGAGCAGCTTCCAATCCGATGGGTTCCAGCACAGACATCATTCTGGGTGCTTTGCCAAGAGCTTTCATTATTGCCAAATTCCTAATTCAAAACCATATATAAGAACGCTTTAACTCAAACACAGAAGTTAAAAATAAGACATTTAAATAGTAATCTTCCTTCTCCCTGAAAGATAAATGTGCCCATTAACCCCAGATGCTAACAGGGAGATTTCTTTCTCTTATATTCTAAATAACAATTGTTTCCCCCCTAGATGTTGCCAAAAGAAAAAAAAAACCCACCCACATTTTTAAAAAACAATCAGGAGGTTGGCTTCTAAGCAGCTGCTTCGCTGAACGGAAGTGTGATTGGGTCGGTAATTTTTAAGTAGAAATATTAAAACCATTGATTAAACTGCGCGCTGTGTGGTAAGGAGAGGCAGTTGGGTGTGCTGATGTTTCCTGTGGCCTTTTCATCTAGTTAGAGCAGGAAGAGACATGAAATGAAATGTTTCAATAACAATTCCAGTACCGTGGAAGTGATGACATAAACCAGAGCGGGGTCCTTTGCCAGGAAGACTGCTTGCTGGTGGTGCTTTCTGTGGCAGGGTTTCCAAGAGGAAAAAGTCAACTAGAACGGGAGGTTTGAGGAATGTGTAGAGAAGGCAGGACCCCAGGCAAGTCCTGAAAGCTATACAGAAATGTATAGATGCTCAAAGGACCAGCACTGAAAGTCTAAGGAATGCTGGTTTAAGAGCTGGTGTGGTTCAGGGAGATGGCTACTGAAGAAAATACTCGCTGTGTGAGAGTGAGGACCCGGGTCTGCACCCTCCTCTAGGCAGGGGGCGGGGCGGGGCGGGGGCGGGGCAGGGGTAGAGACAAGGAAGCTCACTGGCCAGCCAATCTAGCTGAAATGGCTGAGCTCCGGGGTTCAGCAAGAGCTGAAAGAATAAGGGGCAGCCTGGTAAAGGAAGAAAGACATCTAACATTGTCCTTGGCTTCCACACACATGCACAGGCAACCATGCTCACACATGTATACCCCACACAATATACACAGATACAAAGAGCCAGGTTTGGTAGTACATCCCTAGGGAATCTGTGGCAGCAGGATTTAGAGTTGGAGGCCAGCCTGAGCTACAGAGCAATTTCCACATGAAACCCTGTCTCAAACATAAGGAAAAACTGCTGGCCTAAAGATAGTCTTTTTTTTTTTTTTTTTTTTAATTTATAAAGAGTACACTGGAGCTGTCCTCAGACACACCAGAAGAGGGCATCAGATTACAGATGGTTGTGAGCCACCATGTGGTTGCTGGGATTTGAACTCAGGACCTTTGGAAGGCAGTCAGGACCACTGGCCATCTCTCAGTCTAAGATAGTCTTTAGTAAAAAGAAGGGGGGGAATGAAGGATGGAGAGGGAAAAGGGAGAAAGGGAGGGAGGGAGGAAGAGAGGGAGGGAGGGAGGGAGGGAGAGGGAGGATGCACACAGGTACGCAGGGCTGAGGGAGACAATACAGGTAAAAGGGAACACGAGAGAACAGCAGCCAAAAAGGCAAAAACCCAAGTGTCTACTTTGGTGGGTGAGTCCAGAGACAGAATGTGTCATGTTTGCCACAGAATGCTCTTCAGCCCGGAGAAGAGAGCAATCCAACACAGGCTACAACAGACGATCCTGAAGGCACTGTGCTGAGTGAAACAGCCCCATCGGGAGAGACTTCTGTGAGTCCATCGACATAATGGGTGGTGTCTGGAGCAGTCAACTCATAGAGAAATTATAGTGTTAGTTACCAGGGACCTGGAGGAGTTAGAGGGAGCTGCTAAGGGATGTGGAAACCACTTGCAGCTTGGAAACCACTCGTTTCACTCTTCCTCAGGGGAGGAAGCATTGGCTGCAGAAGAGAACAGAGGTTGGCACCACTGAGCTCAAAGATGAAGACAAGTTCTATGCTACTCAGTATTCCAGGGGGCTTTCGCTGTGGTTGTTTTGCAAGTAGAAAGAACGCCAGCAAGCAAGACATGGGTTAACATGGAACACAGTGCTCAAGTGGAGTTTTGGCAGCCGGTGAGCAAAAAGTAAGGCTCTAGGGTAAGCGCTCCTTGGGCTTCACAAAGTCCCTCCTTATTGGGGTCTGAACAGAAGTGGCCCCCATAGACTCTTGTGTTTGAATACTTGGCCCATAACAAGTGGCAGTATTAGGAGGCGTGGCCTTGATGGAGGAAGTGTCACCATGGGGGTGGGCCTAGAGGTCTCCTATGCTCAAGCCATGCCCAGTGTGTCAGTCTCCTTCTGCTGCCTTTGTATCAAGATGTAGAACTCTCAGCTCTTTCTCCAGCGCCATGTCTGCCTGCGTGTTGCCATGCTTCCCACCATGATAATGGACTGACCCTCTGAACTGTAAGCCAGCCCCAATGAAATGTGGTCATAGTGTCTTTTCACAGCAATGAAACCCTAAGACACTCCCTTAGCCCTGAGCAGATAATGTCTTTTTCCTTGACCAACAATTGGGACCTCCTTCCCAATTTTCTATGGAAATATTTAACTCAATTTAATCAAACACAAGAACTTTTAAGTCTTTGACCTTCATAAGGGTTAGGCTTCTACATTAAAGTGACTCCAGCTCTGAGAAATGGCAGTATCAACAGCAGACAATAGCTAGGTCACATGTTCATGGCTCTGGTGCCTGAAGCTCATCACTCAGTTTGATGGAGAAGCTGGTAGAAGAGGGCTTCATCAGTCTCACTCTGGTATCTGGCCATCAGCATCTGTTCGAAGCCGAAGTCGGCACCATCAGAGATTCCAATGTGTGGTCAGCCTAAGCTTGGAGATTCAGCTACTCTCAGAAGAGATGTTGTTGAAGTCCATTGAGAGGTCTGAAAGAAGCTAGCTAGAATCCTAGAGCAGCTCCCACGTAGGCCAATGTGATTTCTTTTCCTGTAAATGTCACCAAGCCCCAAAGTCCTGAGCGTGGGGATATTTTTGCCCATACCTCTGCAGCTAGTCACCCACACAGCTGATCACTACAGTTGCCAGATGTTTGCACAGCACTCCACTTGAATTCTGTTCTTCCACTGAGCCTGAAACAGGCTGTCCTGCTAATTACTTAGAAAACTACCATTCTTAGAGTGGCTTTACTGTTCTTAAAAGCATCAGCTACAAATAATAAGACTTGTCTAGTACTAAAGCAAGAAAATCTTTTTCCCTGAATCCCTTGGACTCTTTTATAAGGATTTATCATCCCCCAACCCCAAACTCCACTCCCCTTAGACAGGGTTTCTCTGTAGCCCTGGCTGTACTGGAACACATTCCGAAAACAAAGATGTACCTATCCCTACTTTCTCCCAAGTTCAGGGATTAAAGCATGCATACGACAACGGGAAGCTTTTAAGTCTCCCTATCTAGCTTAAGGTGGGCCTGAACTTGTCACATTGCTGCCACCATACCACACTGTATTGGGATTACAGATCTGCCTCTGCACTTGGCTTCATCCTGAATAGTTTTAATCCTCTGGTAGATACAGACGTTGGGAGACAGTTATCCCTGGCAATAAGAACTTCAGGAGGTTTTATTATTACTGTTATTGAGATTTCTCTGTCTTCTGCTAGTCTTATATTACTTCGTGTGCAATCAGGAAATGTGGGTAATAATTTAGATAATTTTTATTGCTAGGTCTCAGTCTTTAAGGACATGTGCAAAAGGGGGGGGGTATAAAATGTCAGGCAAACAGCTCCTCTCACTTCGCTCTACCTTTTGCCTTTTAGTGTAGTTCTGCCAGCACTTCAGTGAAAGATGGTTTCCTCATTGTCGTTTATTAGGCGTGACAGGCGGCCACAGCGGCTCTCAGATACAGTCTCCCTTCACCACAATTATCCAGAAATGCCTGCAAGGCAGAGAGAGTGCTCAGAACACCCTCCTTCTGGGATGCTTTCCCCAAAGGCAACCGTTCAAAGCAACCCTCTATTAGCTGGAGCCTTGACATCCGCAGAATCTCTGGACAGGACAATTCCACTCCTCTTGGAGCGAAGGCAGAAACGACATAATTACCTGCAATCCAGTCACCAGGCTCAGCAAGGGCTCAGAGATGGATGCTGAGGGCCCCACATCCACAGTATCAGCACCTCACAAACAGCCCAGCTGTGGCCTGTCACAATCTTCTCTCCAAGAGGGAAAACGACATGGTCTTTCCCTACTCTTCAACCTAACAAGCTGAGACCAAAATGTAACACAGTATCAAATTAAGTAAATGTACTAATGACTTCCTAGCCCCTAGACCTATCTGCAAACACGACAGAAGATTACTCTGGGCTAACAAGGCTTCCAACCAACTTCTAACGTGTAGCAACAGACAATTATAATCTTTGTCTCTTTTCTGATTTCTTTCTTTTATGTTGCTTTTGTCAAAATTTGGAGCAAGTGGTTTAGAGAAGAGAAATAAGTTGAGGGGGAAAAAAAGCCTGAGACCTCTCAGATAGACTAGCCAGAGAGACCTGTCAATCAATCCTTTTTTTTTTTTTTTTTTTTTTTTTGAGACTGGGGACTGAACCCAGGACCTTGCGCTTGCTAGGCAAGCGCTCTACCACTGAGCTAAATCCCCAACCCCGAGACCTGTCAATCCTATGGGCAAACCAGAAACAGGTATGGAATCTGGGTGGCAACAGGGCCTTTCCCCATGTAGCCTCAAAAGAGCAGCACAGGACAGGGAAATGGCTCAGTTGGTAAAGACACTTGCTGCTCAAGCCGGAGTTCAATTCCTGAAACTCCCCCAAATGCGGATATAACAGCACACATTGAGGGCAGGGCAGGGGCGAAAATAGGAGAAACCCCTGCTTCAGAACAAGGTGGACAGAGAACTCAAAGCTAGGAAGTTGCTTTCTGACCTCTACATGTGCCCCCCTCCCAACCCAAATTTAAGAGACCACAATGTAACCACCCCCACCCCCACCCAGTCCTGGAGAGAACACAGAATTAACACTTCTGGTGTACGCTGAGCACAAGCCCATGGAACGTGCTTTGCAGACAACAGAGAAATTACACAAGCAGAGCTGAGCATAGATAATAATAGAAAAGTGAACATGTTTTGGTACTGGTGGATTTTAATAAATTTTTAATAATATTGGCAAAGATCCAAATTATAAAAATGCTCCAGAATAGTTTTAAAAAAATCATATAAAAATCTTAGAGATAAAATAAAGACCCTGGGGGGAGGGGGGAGGACTATGGGAAGGGGACATGGCGGCGGGGGGGGGGGAACAAGCATTCTACAAAAGGGAACAATTTTTAGGAAAAAGAAACTATCAAAGACACCGAGCATGTTTGCTGAAGTTAAATGAAGGTAAAAACAGATTACACAGTGGGGCACCCCCATCCACACTGGGGCGCCAGGAGGATGCTGCCTGTGAGGGTACGCGTGGACTAACTCCAGGTACAGTGTCTCCCATAATCCCCTTATAGGACAGGAATTAATGTGCTCTCTGGTTGTAGGGTGCCCTTGGAAATGAACCATGCTGGAACGAGGAACAGGAGTGACATGTGCCCACACAGCAGGAGAAACGGGATGGGGGACATCCCACATCACCCATCCATTCAGCTGCAGCTGTCGCTGCACAGTGCCTGGTCTGGGGGGAGCGATACGCTGTCTCCTCTAGGAGCTACTTATTCCTCGGATAAATTTAACTGTGCTATGTGACCAACAAACCAAGGATAAGAGGCTGGAACCGCAGGGGTCCTCTACCCTCCAGAGGGATAGTGAGCTACTGTTGTGTGTGGGGCAGGAAAGTGCGAACGGAGGGGATATTGTCCTGATCACCTGCCGGGCCACAGCCCTCCTCAGCCTCATGTGAACCGGTGAGAGGCCTCTGCGGCAGGTACGCGGCAGGTACGCTCACGCTAGCTAGCTTCATTTGGTCCTGTTTGTTTTTCCAAGGGCGTGACAGGGCATGCTTCATTTGGGCCAGATGTTCACATCAGAGTGTCTGCTCATCGATGAGGAGCAATTACTTGTATGTCCTTCTAGCCCGTGTAGCAGGGAGGAGCGGCTGTTGCAATGCGGTGGATGACAGAGCTGACACTCGCTGGTGCAGCCTCCCTCTCGGCAGGCAGACAGGCTCTCCGGAAGTGGAGAGACCTTCCCTCCAGCTCCCGTGGGCGGTCCCTTAGTTTCCAAGGCAAACTAGATCGACAGCTGAGGCAGATGTAGATCCGTGTGACGGTAGAGAAGAGCCTAAGTTTTATATTCTTTAGTATGTGCTGTGCTATTAAAAAGTTATGTGTGACTTAAGATGAAAGGCTCAGGAGCCCCTTGTGTGTGTGGGGTGTCATCTTCTTCCGGGGCTCGAAACTCACTGAGGCTTCTGACTCGGACGGCTATTAATCGAATCGAAATCAATGACAATCTTGCTGTACTTCGGTGTGAATTTTCTAAAGGTGAGAAACAAAATATGTAAAGGAATTGAATTAGCCAATGAGTAGTTACAGCAATCTGTTTATTTCAGTTTAAACTGTATTTCCTGGGCAGGAGGGAAGAATGCCCTGGGATTCTCTTGATATTTTATCTCTATAGGAGCCAATTACAGTGCACCATACCGAGCAGAACACGGAGGAGCAGAAGACACTGAGACAAGAATGAGGCATGGGGGGCCTGGCTTGTGCCTGCTTCAACTATCGGGAGTTCATGAATTATCCGGGAGTCAAAGGATTTCTAACAAGTTAGCAGCACAACATGATATCCGATTACAGTTTCCCCATCGTGTTTATCTTATTTTCTAGGAAATTCTTGCAGCCGACTTGAGTTGCTCTAAAGCGAACACAGTAGATTTTCTTTTGCATCTGATTTTCTAAAATCAGGTTCTACAAGCGCAAATAACAAGTCCCCTAAATTCCTGTATTCAACATGTCTACGATAATTGAAGACACTCGGGGACTTTTTAAAACGAGGAAACTAAAGTACATTGTCAGCAGCGTCCTCTGTGGTCTCTGCTTCAGTCCCTGCCTGCTGCTTTGCCTTGACTTCCTGCCCTGGCTTCCACGAAATGAGATTGTACCCCGAAAGTCAAAGTAAGCTCCCCTCTGCCCCCCAAGTTGGTTTCAGTCAGTGTTTTGTCAAGCCACAGAGACCAAACTTGGGTGCACAAGGCACAACAACACAAGGCATTCGCCGTGCAAAAACCCTGTTTCTAGCTGAGCATGGCGGGGGCCGTCCTTTGGGAGACTGAGGCAGGAGGCTACAAAGCAAGCTGAGAGAAAGCCTGTTAATCGTACAAGTCTTATCACCACTGGCTAGAAACAGTGACGATTTGCAAAGTTTCCCATAAAAGATGGCAAAGCTTACAGGTAAAACATAATCTCCACTCTGCAAAGACAATCATAGAAACCAGAAGGGCTTCTGCTGCTCTTAATTCAAAATGTTGCTCAGAAAAGAATTCCTGGTGTCTCACCCTGGCGGGCTGCTTTCATCCTAAACTATCCCTGCTAGATAGAGCCTCACATATTCAAAATTCATAAAGGCTCAGCAGTACCAGCCCAAAAGTTGTAAATTTTTAAATTTCTTGCTTCTTGCAGAATTAGTCTAAGGCTTGGGAAAGTCACTAATATTAAAGCATAATCATTAAACAGGCTGTCTCCAGACACTTCTGGCTAACGTTACTCTGTACCTAAAATAATCTTTAGAGGCTTGTGCCATCACATTTCCAAAGACACTGCAAGTGTGGAAGGCAAACCTCACAGGAGCCACTACACTTCAGGCCACACGCGTTTCCACACCAGTTCCCCTGACCTACCTGAACGTAACCCCAGCCAATTTAAACAGAAGCCTAGCAGCCGTCGTCTCCTCGCTGTCATGGTATTTATCCGACATGAAAATAACCTCTTTTATACCTGAAAAGGTAACGGTGGGAGATAAGCACAGACAGGAACGGCAGAAGACAGGCAGAGAGGCGAAGCCCGGTGCCTATGATTAATTAATTACCCTTTTCCAGTGAGCTTGTGGACAATGTCCGGTTACTGAAATACTCCTGTCTGGTTTCCCAGGACAGCAGAGGGGACTGAACTTAAGCCGCCTTCCCCAGTCTTTATAGATTTTTTCAAACACACACACACACACACACACACACACACACACACACACACAAATGCAAAGGAAACACATCAAGCCATCAAGCCTCGATCCCATTCACAAGTTCTCTTTACTTCAAGTAAGGAAGTGTTCTTTATTAAAGCAACTACTTAACTCAGAGGCTAACGTGAGGGGTAGAGGGCGCTGGCTAATCCCAGAGATCAGCAGCACTAGACTTATAGGATAGGCTCCGCCATCACGTTAGCCTAGCCCTGCGAAGGGCAGACCTGCTTTGTGATCTCCCTAGGTAGCATGAGGCAAAGGGCCAGGAGTCCCGAGAGCCTTACCCTGAGGGCTGCTCTGTTTTCCCTCAGTAGGGAACCACATGGCCAACACACCGCATGGTACCTGCACCCACTGCCAACCTCCTCACCTGCAATCAGCAAAGGAAGCGCCCCAAAGGACAGGCAGCAGCTGCACGGACACCCACAGTGTCCGTCATGGTGGCTGTGGTCCGCTAGCAGTCGCCTGATCCGACAGACACCCAGGGGCTCATGGTAAACAGTCCCTTTCACCCATACACCTGGCTAAACACGCTGTCTTTAAAGCTCAAACCGAGAGCTTTATGGAGATAAAGCGTCGTAACTCGTTCTCAGATGTGACGGTTCAAAACCAGGTGCGATAAACAGACTACAGCGGGGCAGGTTAGAGCAGATGTAACACGGGAAGAAAAGCTCAGAACCACGTCTGAGCTTCATGATATTTATATGCAAAGATATGCTTAGATCCTCACGTATCTACCATGTATTAGATACAAATTAAAATTTGATATACAGACTCCCAGCTGACCTTGTTTCTGACAGAAGTTCAGTCCCCTCCCTCCCCCCTAATCTATGCACAATATGTCAGAGAACGGTAAATTGACAGTAATTATATGCAATGCCTGTGTTGGTTTTTTTTTTTTTGGCAGCTTGCAGTTTAAGAAGTTGCAAACTAAATTAAAAACATGCTAAGAATCACAGAGGATGCAATTAGTCCTAGAGTACCTGGCACCCCTCAAAAGCTAAACACGGGAAATAGCTTGCAAAGTTGATAGCACAATTAATTTAGATCTAAACAATAACAATGGAAGATCGAAACGCACCTGCGCGGGGCTGCGGACAAGCAAGCTCCCCATGCAAATGGGACAAACGGGAAAGGCCTGGCTCCTACCTGCCTGAATGATGAGCTTCGCACACTCATTACATGGGAACAAGGCCACATACATACTGCAGCCCTTCACGTCGGCCGAATTCTTGTTCATGATGGCGTTCAGCTCGGCGTGGCACACTGCGGAAGAGAAGGCCGGGGCTCATGAAAGGTTTCCCAGGTATTCCTGTCATCACCTTGGAAACAGCACAGCACAGACTTCATAAAAAGAAACCGACCAGAAACAGTGACCATCAAATAAAGAACGCGTCTGTCTGGGTGGTGACTGCAGGGACGGGAAGCCGTCCCCACAGCCGGCCTTGGGTTGCCAGCGCTTAGAACAGCCAGGAGGGGCTGAGGTCAAGTACCTTCGCCCACCCTGAGCAGAGCGGAGCAATACCTCACTGCTCCACAAGACCCCGGGGTATTAAATTGCCCACATAAAATGGCTCATTTGTGTGTTGATCTGCACACCAGGGATATTCGGCATGGCCGTTACGAGGGTGCTGGGCACGAGAACAAGAAGTGAAGCTGAGCGATTCTATCTTGAGGGATCTGCTTCCCCTTGTCATGCTCAGCCCACAAGAAAAAGAAAAAAGTCCGTGGATAACAAATTACTTCTTTCTTTTAAAACACACGCATTTGAGATCTCTAAACACAAATCCTTCCGGAGGATCTGTAGGCGTCCTGGCCAGCATTCAAGGTCAAAGGGAGAGCCCTCCTCTCTCTCCCACACCTAGCAAAGCAGACGTGGTTCCCAGTCCCTTTAGCTGCTGCTGCTACTCCCTAGCCACAGGGGTGAAATAAAGAGCACTGAAGGCCTCACAGCCGGCCCAAGGCTTCCCACACTGCCATCCTGTATCACTCCTGAAGGTTGGGGTGTGCTGTCTGCAACTCTCCAGCACACTCCCGGACGTCTACCCCAGGAGCTTCCACTGTTCCTTAATGCAGAGTGGTGGTCCAGACTTCCCGGATCTCTAAGAGAATCTGTAGTGGGTTTGGCCTAAGGTTGCCTGTATTCTAATGTTAATTTGGGTCCCCAAAACTGCCTGTAGCCTCTTTGAGCAGCTTCTGGGAACCTACCAGAGTCGGTTCTGATTAGTAAATAAGGGGTTGGGGATTTAGCTCAGTGGTAGAGCGCTCACCTAGGAAGCGTAAGGCCCTGGGTTCGGTCCCCAGCTCTGGGGGGGGAAAAAAAAAAAAAAAGAAAGTAAATAAGTAAATCAAAATGCCAACAGCCAATGCCTGGGAAGGACAGACAGAGGCAGGTTTTGGAATTTCCCAGGCTTGGGACCAGGAGGAGGGGAGGGGGAGGGGAAGTTGAGGGGGGGAAGGGGGACCAAGGAAGAGGAGGAGGAGGAGGGGGAGGAGGGCCTCCATGTTCCAGGCCAGGCCTGGAGAGACATCATGCCTGAGAAGAGTAGAGAACAGGAAGGCACAGCCGCCATATGATGGAGCCGAGTGAGTGTGGCCCACGAGGGCTGCCCAACTGGGTCCAGGGCAGCCAAGATAAAAAGTTTAGTAATTAATAACTCGGGATTATCAGCAGGAGTTGGATAAACCTCATGGAGGTTAGGACGTGGCCCAACTATTGCACTGTTTAAGCCATATCAAAATATAAAGGCTGTGTGTGTGTGTGTGTGTGTGTGTGTGTGTGTGTGTGTGCGCATTCTGGAATACAAACCATCAAGGCAGGTAGCAAAACCACTACTGGAATTTATATATATTTAATTCTACAGATGGCGCCCACATGTCTCACTTTTAAAAATTAATTGGAGATTCCCGAATAGAATATAGAATACACATGCCTAAAAAAGAACTTTAAAAAAAAAAGGGCTGGGGATTTGGCTCAGTGGTAGAGCAAGCGCAAGGCCCTGGGTTCAGTTCCCAGCTCCAAAAAAAAAAAAAAAAAAGAATACATGCCTTCCCTTTAGGAATAAGGGGCAGGGAGAATGGGTTTCCCAGGAGCTACATGCAGGTTCGGAACTAGGCTAGGAGTTGGTGCTAATTTAACACACGTGATTCTGGGGTCCGTGGCTTAAGGCTAGGACACACCCAGGCGACCCAGGGAGTGTCTTTCACTCGGGAACACAAGGCGGGTAGTGAATCCACCAGGGGATCTATTAAATACTTAATTCAACAAGAACCCTAGAATGGCTCAAGTGTGCAAACAAACTGGAAAGCCCCGCTTTATGGGATTCCCTGAGATCCCCGACATATACTAGGCACACAAATGCTTAACACAAGCAACTGGAGAGTCAACTGAGTCTCTGAGCACGGTCCAAACCATATATAACTCCCAGAAAACAAATACCAGTCCCTTCAAAAATGTCCTATACGCTCCATCTCCGGCCACCAGCTTCCACATTGGACGCTGATGGTCTGCAGGTACCAAGCACACACATTCTAACCCCTACTTGCTCATACAGTCAAGCACATTTACTGAGAATCTGTTCAGGGTTGGAAAGATGAAGGACCAGCTTCCCAGTGTCGCATGGGGTAGCAACGACCTGTGCTACGGTAGCCAGGCAGCGTTTTGTCAGGAAGATACTAGCAAGAGCTCTCTCAGGATGCGTCTGCATGGCTACATCCTCAAAGTAGGAATCCATACCACGTATTAAGTGTCCTCAGCCGTGAGTGAGAAGCAGCACTCTCTGGCAATCCAAGGAGCTAAAGAAACAATCTGTGATTCCTTAAATCACAAACCATCATCAGAGAGCAACTGCAGGCCAGACGGGCTTGAGTTCTGTCCCCCAAGTCTCGCTGCCAGATAAAAAGCCATGGGAAGGGCAAGGAGCAAGCTCAGAAAAGGTTGGAGTGGCTGCATGGCCTCCAAGAAGTATCCACTGCCTCTTCTCCCCTGGTGACCAAGATGACAGGATGCTAGCGTTAACACTGTTCAGTGTTAAAAACAATTCCATCTAATTGTTTCCTTTATGCCTCCCTTGGGGGCAGAGCCTAACCATCTAAGTTCTCTGGAGCTTCCCCCAGAGGCTAATGCCGTGCCAGGAACATAATGGTGCTAAGTATTTATTGAATAAATAAAGGAGAAAATGCAGATCCTGGTTACTGATGGTGACGTTGGGAAATTGCAAAAGTTCTCCTCTTCCATTCAGATATCAAAAAAGCTCTCCACTCAGATGTCAGAAATGGGCTCTCCCAATTAAGATGTGTTCTGCGATGGGGCCGGAGTTAACATTGGGAACTGCAGAGACTCCAATCTGTCCCTACACCACATTATGGTGTTCTGTATCTGTAAAAATTGTCACCACAACTCTAACTACCTCTGTCTAGTTTGGAACGAAGTTGATCATTAGAGGTTGAGGCTAGTCAGTGAAAGCCCCCTAAGAAGGATCATCTTGGGTAACCTCTGATATGGCAGGAAATGGTGGAAAATTCTAAATAGACATCCTCCATCTTATCAAGTCGCAGGATGAACAGTGCAATCCTGTGGATGGAGAGAGTGAGGCCTGCTGGGTAACAGGAGCAGCTGTCAGACAGGCCAGTTCACAACCCAGAAGCCTATGCACTCAACAGTGCCGTGACACAGAAGAGACCACACGATCTGAAGAGGGGCCCGGAAGAGCTGACTCCAGGCCAGGTGCTCCTGCCTAGCTAGTCCTGCACCCCGTAAACTTCAGAAACCATAACACACTGTTCCCCAGAAGCCCCTCCCTACTGAGGCCTATCTAAGTAAGAGGAGCCTCCTGGGCATAATAAGGAGGTTCAAAGACTCCGCAGCCTTGGGGAACATAAACCCCTCATCCTGGACCTCTCCATCCCAGTCCCACCTTGAAGCTCCCACACTCCCTCTGGTCAGGGTCTCAAATCTGCCCTGTGTCTTTCCAGCCTAAGGCCTGACTCTAAGGAGGGTGAAAGGGGAGGGGGGGGTCTCCACAGCCTCTGTATCACTGACACTCCTTCAAGCTTCTTACATCTATGGAGAACTTTGGGCCTCAGGCCTGAAGCCCCACACGGTCAGTGATGGTTTGAATGAAAATGGCCCCCAGAAGCTCATAGAGATTGCATTATTAAGAGATGTGGCTTTGTTGGAGTAGGTGTGGCTTTGTGGGAGGAAGTGTGTCACCAGGGGTGAGCTTTGAGGTTTCAGAAGCTCAAGTCAAGCCCAATGTGTCTCAGTCTCTTCCTGCTGCCTGATGACCTGGACGGAGAATTCTCAGCGACCTCTGTAGCACCATGTCTGCCCGTGTGCCTCCAAAGCTTCCCACCGTGGGAATGGACTAAACCTCTGACCTATAAGCCAGCCTCAACCAGATGTTTTCTTTTGTAAGAATTGCAGGGTCATGGTGTCTCTTCACAGCAGTGAAACCCTAATACGTAAGGCACTGTCCTGAAGGTGGGACAACTGACCAGCTTGATAATGGTGCATCCAACCTGCTTAGTGTGCACCAGAGTGGAATGCTTGGGGCTTACTTCTTAGCTATCTACACACATCACGAGCAGGTAACCCCCAAAGCTGCTTCAAGCCATAAAGCTTGCTTAGAACCACATGCCTGACCGTTGAAGTCTTCCCTAGAGCAGACAGAATGGAGGAGGGACAGTGCTGGAGGCTCGTTAGAAGGCCTATGAGCTCTCGATGAGGTAAGCATTCTGTTTGCACGATTAATACCAGCTCTGGGAAAGTCTATCTCAAACTTAGTAAGATAAACACAGGCTGGGAGACAGTTCAGTCGATGGACTGAGTGTGAGTTCAGATACGCAGGACCCACATAAAAGTGGGACACAGTAGTGCCTTCCTGTCATCTCAGGGAAAGTGGCAGAGGAAACAAGTGGATTTCTAGAAGCCCTGGCCAGCTAGACTGAAAGCAAATTCTAAAGCATCGAGTAAACCACCTTTCAGCTTTCCTAACACTCTGACTGCCCAAGCACGAGGCTGCAGCCCTCGCTCTCTCTTGGTGCTGAGTGTGGCTTCCCTCTAACTCCACTTCCTTCTCCCTTAAACACGCACACGATCCTCATGCATGCAGCAGAGGTCAGACACTCAGCGCGTTAACTTTCTTCTCAAGAAGAAATCATTTCAATAACTGCTACTCTAATTTTAAAAATAGCTGTCTCATTGTAATGCAGATATAACCTCTAGTTTTCTTCTATCCAATTTTTTGGGGGGTTAGGGCATATTAATTATACAGAATAATAGGTTTCACTGTGCCCTTTTCATACATGCATAGAACATTCCTCAGTCATATCCGCTCCCTCTATTACCCTCCCTGGCCCTTCCCTTCTTCCTCTCCCCTCTCCCTCCTCCCCTCTGCCTGATCTGAGTCCTAGTCTTACCCGCTCTCAACTCCTGTGTGTGTGTGTGTGTGTGTGTGTGTGTGTGTGTGTGTGTGTGTGTGTGTGTCTGTCTGTCTGTCTGTCTGTCTGTCTGTCTCTGTGGTAGTATTCTGGGTTTTCAAACATTGTTTTGCTATATAGTCCCAGCTGGACCGGCGCTCACCACACAACCTGAGCTGGTCTTTCTTTAGCCAGAGCCCTGGGATTGATTACAAGCATGGACTATCAAACTCAGCAAGTCACAAAGTCAGTTAAATGAATTATAACCAGGACTTGCTTGCTTGCTTGGATACTTGGATACCTGGTACAAGGATACCTAGAATCTGAAACAAAACCCACAGCATGTCTATGTTTCAAAACCAACCATGACTGGCTCTATCTGACAGCTTCCCATGAGATTTTTAGACCCATGTAAGAACAAGACAAAGAGCTGAAGATGCACAACGCTTAAGAACTATTCGTAAGGCGGACATATTGTCAAAAGAAAAATGAATTTTTCCACTATTAACGAAACATTCATGTCAACAGCCAAGCAAAAACCCAAACATCCCCAAATAACGCAGATGTCCGATAAGCGCCAAGAATGACGCAAACCCTTTAATGATTCCCAACATCATGTGAAAGGAATAACTGCTTAAAATACCAGATTAATGTGCGTGAAGTACCCTGATCAGCACAGTGCCTGTTTCAGGTGATTATAAAACGATTCATACACTCTGGTCTTGTCTTTCTTTATTACTGACTGTCAGAATTCAGAAACGCATTAACCTTGGCCCACTGTAAAGATTGTATAATTAGAAAACTGTATTTTTCAAACTCTCTCTCACTGGGGCTTGATTAATCCTCACTGTCTTGTGTAGGCGGGTCTCAGGAAGTTTGACAAATTAACAGGATGTACTCCATCCGTGTTAGATTTAAGAGATTCCACATCTTATAGATCTGACTTCCATCTCATTTGATGTAAGACTCATACAATACCTATTTTAGACACTGGTAACATTACAGTTACTTGATGAGAAAGAGAAAACAGAAAAACCCATATTTTGAGCGATGCTAAACAAATTCTACGAGTTGCACGTATAACCCAGCAGCTGGTGTCACCCCCACCCCCCCAACCTCTCCACCCCACTCCCTGGTGATCTTAGCTAGTCCCCAGTTGAGCCATAAGGAGAAACACTGGAGTCCCATAAAATCTGGAAAAAAAACCAGCCTGTTTCTAATCCAGGAACGTCTTCTCCTTTCTCAGAGTTGCAATTAATAACTACATGAAATGGGGTACCCCAATTTAAGGCTGATTTTGAAAGGAAAATTATACAGATTTAAGGTTTAAAAATATGAAGTTAAAAGAGTAAGTTTCAAAATTCACAGACTCAGGGCTAAACACTGTGAAAAGCAAGTCCAGGCAGCCCTGCCCTGCCGCTAGGACTAACAGGCCATAAAGATAAAGAAAAGGAATGCAGGAACCAGCCCGAGTTATCAGGACTGACCCAAACCATCTGGCAGAAGGGCACCTCCCCCAGCTTACTCAGAGTCACACCTTAACCAGATGTCCTTCAAACCCTGATACGCCCCTAGCTTCTAAAATCCTGTACACCCCAGTCAATACGTACTCTCCTGCTGTGCTGTAATCTCACTGCCATGTTTAAATGAGCCAATCACTTATAGCCATGCCAGAAATTAGCCAATTGTGTGTAACCGCGCCAAACCCCCTAGCCTTCCCTATATAAACCCCTGACTTTTGAGCTTCGGGGTCGACACCTCTGTCTCCTGCGCAGGATACGTGTCGACCCGGAGATCCCCGTAATAGATCTCCGTAATAAACCTCGCCTTTGCTTATTACATCCAAAATGGTCTCTCTGTGTCTGGGGTCTGCGATTTCCCAAGACTTTAGAAAGGGTCTCTCTTCGAGGTTCTTTCATTTGGGGGCTCGTCCGGGATCAGTGTTTCCTGGGCGCATCATCCTGAGACTCGAGCTAGGTTCTTTCAATTTATACTAACCAGCTGTCCCGCCTGCTCTGAAAACAGCGCTTTTCGTGATTATTCTCCAAACCAGAGCCTAAGTGAGTTTGCTCCTGGGGTAGCATAACCAGGTGTCAGAGTCACTAAGTCTGGGCACATCAACGGGAGCACAGTCGACTCCACTTCTCCCAGCAATGTCCAGATGCCTGACGGGAACCACCAGCAAGAGGAGAGGCACGCACCTCTGAGAGACACATGTGAGGAGCTGCTTTGGGTGTCTAGAACGAAAATGGAGTTTCAACTACCCATTTCTTAATTATTGAAAGATACCCTGACAAGGCCTCATATGTCACTGCCAGCCTTTCTTTTTTTTTTTTTCTTTTTTTCAGAGCTGGGGAAAGAACCCAGGGCCTTGCGCTTGCTAGGCAAGTGCTCTACCACTGAGCTAAATCCCCAACCCCCACTGCCAGCCTTTCAAGTCCTTGTCCTCCAAGTTGATAATTAACAACAGCCTCACCTCGGAACCCACCACTACCCAAGACACCGCCCTACAGAGGCCCACTTTTTATAGCCTCAAATCATAAACCAACATTTCTAGGACATTCTCTCAAACAATGCCACTAGAGTGCCCTGACATCAGCAGGAATATTAATCACTGCAGGGCTGTCTCCTCAAAGAAGAGATGGATGCCTCTGTCCACCCAAAAGCCTGGGAGTGGTTGTTATTCATGACCTAGTGACCTTTGCTATCTGCCCAGCGAGACTTCACCCAAATCCCCAGAATGCTTACCCCAGACTCCCAGTCTCTAGACCTTTGTTTTTAGCTTTGCTTCTGTTGCTCAGTCAACAGGGGAGATGTCACATGCACGTGACAGCCTTCAGATCTCTGCGGTCTCAGAGACTACACTAGATTCTAGGTGTTTAACTAGAGAACCTGCCTTCCAAGTCACATCTATTTTGCAAATGAGTTTGGGTACAGTCACACTCTAATTCTCCTTGGCAGTGGGGACAGCACTACACCAGAGACTTTTCTCACAAACGGTACTGACTTCAATAAGCTTGCAATGAACCGCCTGGTGTCAGATTCCAGAAGTTTCTGACCCAGCACCAGCTAAGTCCTGCTGATCTAAATTCATTTTTACCTCGGTGGGATCCCTTTCTTGCCTTGCAGGGGCCCTCCACACACCTGTACCTGGCCTTCTCCTATAGCAAGGTTTTATAACTGTAAAGAAGCAGGCTGCTTAATCAGTAGGGTTTTCCAAGGGTCTGAAGAATAGGAGAGAAATAAATAGGGAGCTAAGAGTCAATTCCACCCAGCAGGCCTTGCTGTGGGGCCCACCTCACACTCCTCTTCCCTTTGCAGCCGCTCTCCCAGCCCTTTTCCTTTCTGCCTTAGTCCCTTCAGTCAGGGCTTGTGAGACATAATCCCTGGGTACTGGGCTATAGCAGATGAGAAACTTTTTGGTTTTTCCTGTTAGCCTCCTCAAGCTGGGATTAAAGGCGTGGCCCACCACACCTGGCTCAGAAAGGAAACGTTAAAACTCTCAGCTTCCCCCTGTAACTCTAGCTTGCAAAAGCTGTCTAATCCAATCAGGTCTGAACCGGATGCCACGACTTACAGAATAAGTGAGACCTGTCCCCAAGAGCTCGGAACCCACCAGAGAGTGGAGCAAACACTAGAAGTCCTTCAGGAAAAGGACTACATATGTGTGGTGTTGAGAAAATGCAGAACACGGGGTTACATGCACTGTGCACAGGCAGATGGGAAACTGGATCTGTAAGTTATGTTGTTTCTGCATATCTGGATTATAAATGCCTTTTTGAACTGAGACTACTCAACCGTGGGGTTTGACTACAGGAAGGTGAAGCCCCTAGCCTCTCAGAATAATATTCTGCCTTTCTCTGTGCAGTTAGCTGAGGAGTGTGGAGGGAAAAGACATGCAGTGAAAAGAATCAAGCGAATGAAGTGTGTTAGCACTAGTTGGGACTTTCCAGATAAAGGTAGTTTCAACCCTAGGAGGTCCCATGATTAGGACTCCTAGGAGATGGCCATCAGGGGCTTCCTGAGCATAGCACTTTTGCCCAGCCAACCAATGGACTATGTGTGCACGCTAATGCCCAGCCTCCCATTTAACCAGTGACCTTTTTCCTCAGGCGATCAGCAATTCAATCTCACTGCCTTCTGCATCATGGACACACAATTCTGCTTGAGACGCAGCAGCGTACGTAAAAACGAAAACATGCAAGGAAGACAACTCAAAAGAGCCAAGCCTCAGGCCTGAAAAATCAAGGTCCCTGCTAGAAATGACAACTGAAAGGGGTCCGGGTTCAGAAGAGAAGGCACAAGCTACTCAAAGCAGCCAAGGCGCCCAGGCTCCGAGCACGCACTTCTCTAACATCCATGAACGACTGGCTCAAGCCCACAGGCTGGAGCCACTCTCGGGACACCACACCCCAGGTCTCAGAGCTGCTGCCGGCTCTGCCTCTCCTCCTTACGGTGCCCACTTCGCTCGTCATCACCCGCCACTCGTCAGTTCAGGACTCTGATGGACTTCAGTATGAGCTTCAGCCTCCTGACCAGGGAGATGGAGAAAAATACCCTCCTCTGTCCTGAGACTCTGCCCTGTAAGGGCACAGAGCACAAGATCTACCTGGTAACTAAGATTAATGCTTCCTCTGTGTGTGTGTGTGTGTGTGTGTGTGTGTGTGTGTGTGTGTGTGTGTGTGTGTGTGTGTGTGTGTGTGTGTGTGTGTGTGTGTGTATGGTGTGTGTGTGTGTGTGTGTGTGTGTGTGTGTGTGTGTGCACGTACAGGAATAACTGGGTGGCCCTGTGTGGTTCACTTCAGACGCCATGTGTGAGTATGTGGTATGTGTGTGTATATGGTGTATGTATATGTGTCCTGTGTGTATATGGTGTGTGTATATGGTGTGTGTATGTGTGTGTGTGTGTGTCCTGTGTGTATGTGTGTATATGGTGTGTGTATATGGTGTGTGTGTATGTGTGTGTGTGTGTGTGTGTGTCCTGGGTGTGTGTGTGTATATGGTGTGTGTATATGGTGTGTGTGTGTGTGTGTGTGTGTGTGTCCCTGTGTGTATGTGTGTATATGGTGTGTGTATATGGTGTGTGTGTGTGTGTGTGTGTGTGTGTGTGTGTATGTGTGTATATGGTGTGTGTATGTGTGTGTGTGTGTGTGTGTGTGTGTGTGTGTGTGTGTCCTGTGTGTATGTGTGTATATGGTGTGCGTGTGTGTATGTGTGTCCTGTGTGTAGGTGTGTGTATGTATATAGTGTGTGTGTGTGTGTCCTGTGTGTAGGTGTGTGTATGTATATAGTGTGTGTGTGTGTGTGTGTGTGTGTGTGTGTGTGTGTGTGTGTGTATGTACAGGAGTAACTGGGTGGCCCTGTGTGGTACACTTCAGACGAACCACAGGAATCCACATTCCTTTTTCCCTCTCCACTGCTCTGTTCCTGCTCCATTCTCTGCCCCCTTCTCCTGCCTCTCAACAGAGCTGCTGGTAACAACTCAGGGCACCCAGGGGAGCCACTTAGCCCCAATGGTAGTGCTTAGGGCTAAAGACATTTCTGACTGTGGTGTTTCCATTATTGATAATAAAGCCCCCAGAACTCTAATTACATTGCTTCCCTATGTGCTAAGGGCACACAATCAGGTCAGAAGGCGGAGGCTGTAGAAATGGCTGCATTTCATCCATGGCTAAGCCAGGCCAGCTCCCTTCCTACTGTTCACAAGCAATACCCGTGCAATGCCTAGAAGGTACTGAAAAGGTACCAGGAGGGACAGTGCCGTCACCGTCACCCTCTGACAGGCTGTCATGCAAATACAGACAACAAAAGCTTCCAAACTTCCCTCTTGGGTTCCCAGCTTTTAAAGGGGAAGCTGGGGGTGCACTGAGCACCGGACCGAGAGTCAGGATCCAAGCTTTGGGGCTCATTAACTCCAGCTCCACAAGGCCTGCTCCAGGCAACGCGCTGATCCTGCCTCAGCGTGGGAGAAGAGTGGGACGGAACTGACCCAACTCGGGAGTCTGTTAATGCAGGCAGCTGCTGACACTGCCCTACATTCCCAGGGCAGTCCTTCAGCAGATCCTCCCAGGTAAAAGCACCTCCGCCTGCCCCTCCAGATGGTTCCTGTCCCAGCTGGAATTCCCACCCCAGGGCAGCTGCAGAAACTTCTGTGGCCACTGTCACCTGGCCCCTTTCTGCCTTAGATGCTCCCTTCTTCCTCTCGCTAAACAATTAACTTGGGAAGCCATCCCCACCCCTGTCCCGAAACGCTTCACCTCTTTCCCCTTTTCTTGGTTTCTTTCGATCCACTGAATGATTTTAACCAAAAAAATGCATGACTTAAAAAAAAAAAAAAAACTAAAATAAAATCTCCTCACCTCACTAACTGCCCAGCCCTGTCTCAGCCCCACACTGTCCTACTGCTGTGCTCAGGACCACTTATGTCAGAACACCCCTCTTCCTCACCTGCCGCCCTTCCTTCGACCTGCTCCAATCTGGCTCTGAAGCCTACCACTGATCAAAGCGCTGTTGGCAACCTTGATAAACCCACACACACTTAATCTACAGAGTTCCGGGCAGACCTGGACATGGTGGGAGACGCCCGCTTTCTCTTAACAGAGCTCTGCCGCGCTCCCTGAAGTCACACTCTGGCGCAGGCTGATCCTCAAGTGTACCCTACCTCCAAGTGCTGGAGTTCTCATGGGGCAGTCTCTGTACAGACACCCTCTTCTCACCACACCCATGGAGATGTGCAAAAGCCCAACCCTAGGCGAGGGCATCACCACGCCATCCTCAGTGTGCACACAGCGTTGCTGGGGGCTCGCACAGCTCAGCCTTTCCTCATCTCCCCCAGACCGTGCTCCTCCTCCTGTGGGCTCCACTCCAGTAGGCTACAGCTTGGACCTGGGAGGAGTGAGTCTCCCTCTCCAGCTCCTCATCGACCCATCTGCTTGGCGCTGGTGCCATCTCCAAAGTGGCCATATTGTGCAGTCACCTGCACCTCCTGCCCCAGCACCTGGCACCTCCAAGCTGCCCCCTCCTTCAACTGCCTCCCAGCTGGGCTCTGTGGTCACTCTTGTCCCCAAAGCCCTACTCCACACACGTAAAATCCGGTTCAGCCTCTCTGGGCTGCTCTAACAAACAGCTAAATTCTAAACAACAGGATACATATGACAGATCTGTACTCTGGGAGATCCAGATTTAGTATCTGGAGAGGGTCCCCGGAATACGTGCGTAAACAAGCACACAGGGAAAAGTACTCTGCAGGAAGCCAATGACGGATAAAATAGTTCTAAAAGGGAATCGACATGCCGTGAGAGGGACCACCTCGTCAGAGGGACCACCTCGTCGTTAGCCGACAAACCCGAGCTGGCTGAAGATTAGGTGACTCCGTTTGTATTTACTTCATTCCTGAGAAGAGATAACTTACCCGCAGAGGGAGAACCGGCAGAGTTCTGCTTCCCTCTGCTCACCTAAACTCAGAATTAATGGCGTTCCAACAACGCGTTTTAATTGCGGAATTTAAAAATTCATACTCAGTTATCGTACTCAATATTTTAAATTTACTGTGGCATCTATCACTGGAAAGAGGCGCAGAGATGAAATGAAACGTGCACCTCTGTTAAGTGGCTGGCACCGGCCCTTCACACGGCAGGGTGGCGGTGGGCTAGCCTCTGCTCTCTCACCAACAGTCAGCATTCACTGTTGGCGGTGATGTCTGCCAATGCCCAGCAGGCATCTGTTCCAACGAGGCATCGATGCTGGATTCACAAAAGGTCTTCAAGGACCAACCTCTCTTCACAGAATTTTAAGCAGGTCTCCAATAGACAAATGCATCCTCTCACTTTTATACAAATGTTTTCCTCTCTCCGCTGTCTCCCAATCCTTCTCTTACTTTGTACCTCAGAACTATGGAGCTGGAGATGGGGCAGAGAGAACTTACCTACAATGCACACGAGGCCCTGGGTTCGATCTCCAGCATTGCAGTAACAGACTCAGAACTACAGCGTTAGGAGAGGGAGGAAGAGGGAAGGAGGGAGGAAGGGAGGCAGGCTGCTGCCACCCACTAATCCATCCTTAGGTCATTTGATGGCTCCCGTCACTCCCAAACACCCTGTCATAGCTTGCAGCCTTGCTTGAGAAAGCCTTCAGAACCCAGTAAACACAGCAGTGCTAATCACATACAATAGGTTACCCCGTCCATATTTTTCCCTTGAAGTTACAGAACTGGTAGGGTCTTCAGCAATGTTTCCTAAAGAGACTGGGAGGTCAGGAAGGTGAGGTGTCTCAGCAGATAAAAGCACCCGCCACGCAAACCTGTCAGCCTGAGTTCAACCCCAGAATCCATATAAACAGTGCCAATAAAATTCGAAATCCCAGATGCAGGCATGCAGACCTCTCAATCCCAGCATCCCATAGCAAGTGCTTTCCTGGAGGCGGAGAAGGGAACCACTCCCCAATTTGTTCTCTGTTCTCTGAAAGAGCACTGCTCCACAAAAACAATCAGTGCACAGAGAGGCAGCACACCCGTGTTAAGCAGACAGGCAGACAGACAGACAGACAGACAGACAGACACTAAGAAGTACATGCCAAGTGCTGTTTCTAAACACCCCACAATCACTGAGAAGAAACAAAGCAGAAGAGGTCGTCCCCAAGGCCCCCGATGGCTGGCCCAGGGCCTTTTCAGGAGAATGTGCTCCTGGCTGTTTTCAGTGCACTGGGTTTACTGAGCCGATATTACAGACATGCACAACCCCATCCGCCCGGTAAGAGAACAGGGCAATATAAACACCAAACCCTCCAAGAACCAGGCATCCCTCCCTATTCTGAGAATCTGTGCTGTATGCTGACTGGTTTTATGTCAACTTGATATAAGATGAGGCTGTAGGCACGCCTGTAGGGCATTTTCTTAATTAGTGATTGATGGGGGAGGGCCCAGCCCAGTGTGGGTGGTGCCATCCCTGGGCTGGTGGTCCTGGATTCTATAAGAGAGCAGGCTGAGCAAGCTATAAGCCCAACACATCAGAAATATCTATTTATGGGCTGGAGAGATGGCTCAGTGGTTAAGAGCACTGACTGCTCTTCCAGAGGTCCTGAGTTCAATTCCCAGCAACCACGTAGTGGCTCACAACCACCTGTAATGGGATCTGATGCCCTCTTCTGGTGTGCATGAAGACAGCATCAGTGTACTCATAGATAATAAATACATTAAAAAAATATCTATTTATGACGGAACTGGAAAAAAAGTACACTGAATGAGGTAATCCAGAACCAGGACACAAATGCCACATGTCCTTTTTAATGTGGAGAATACTTGGAGAAGCTGGGACACTATAAAGGGGTTACTGAGGGAGGGGTGTCAAGGAGAGGATAGAACACAGGTGGTATGAAGGGGAAAAGAGAAGAATAGGGGAGGGAGAGAGGGAGGGCAGAGGAGGCAGTGGGGGAAGGGTTAACACCAAAATATGTTTGAAAAGCCATATGGAAACCTACTATAAGACACGCACACACACACACACACACACACACACACACACACAGAGAGAGAGAGAGAGAGAGAGAGAGAGAGAGAGAGAGAGAGAGAGAGAGAGAGATATTTGAATTGAACTGTTACCCTATTCAGGAGAGGGGAAGGAACAATTCTTCCTCCAGACACCATAGATTATTTTTAAAAAAGCCCAGGGCAGTTTAGGACATTTCCTTCATCCCACCAGTCTCCTACACCCTGGAAATAACACAGGTTCTCGCTCTTGGTGAGAGAACTTGGTTCGCTCAGGTTCTCAGAACTTGGTGGTAATGAAACTGCTGAAGCCACCACACTCTGTCACAGGACATGGAGAAACCAAGTAGGAACTTCCTTTGGTTAGTTTTTATAATCCCGGAAGGTGCTTTTAAGGCCACTGGAGATGGGGGTTGTCAGGTCATCAACAGCCTCCCCCAGCTATAAACCCCCTGGGCTGTAACAACAGCTAACCTGGCAAGTTATACCCACTGGTTTAACAGCTGCATGAATGTTAAGTAGTTAACCAACTCTCTTGAAAATACTAACTTTTCTGCCAACCTCTGATTTGGAGGTAGGGTACAAAGCTCCACTTTAACACTCTTCTGATCAGGAGCTAGAGGACCACTACTATTTCCTGCTTCTCTGAGGTGAGTGGGCTTCAGGATCTCTGTGATTTGTGGACCTAAGGGAGTGGTAATGGCAAAGTTTAATCACCACAGACATCACTTTAGCTTCTTCTACATCTGCCCTTTAAGGACAGGGATTACTTTGTTACTGTCCGTCTTTTCTAGATATTTACAATGAAATGATCGCTGACACCTTGAATAAAATTAACAGACTTGATTTGATTGAAATGATACATATCAATAAAACTTTTCCCGAAGACAGCTTACACACAATTAAACTGGGTAACACAGGTGACTAGCAAAAAACTCCAATATACCTGATTTCCCACACCAAAATGATCATAAAAATAATCAACCTGATTTCCTTCCTTCGCAAGGGCTCAAAGGGTTTCCATTGGCTATATTAGTTATCTGCACAAGTCCCCAATTAGGCCTGGTGTCAAGCTGCAACTCTGGGTCAGCCAGGCAGGGAGCAAATGGCAGGGAGCTACACACGAAAATTAAATTCTGCATGAAGAGAAACAGCAAATCATCAAATCCACAGATCTGCCTAACCAAACCAGAGGGCATTCAGCTTCCATCGCCGTCTTAAGAACAAATTCGATCTTAATTACTAAGACGCTTTTACAAGTGGCAAGGAAGTCGAAGCTTAAGAAGGATCAGTCTCCTAACTTCTTGATAAATTAGTTTCTCAAGACTAACCTTTTGGATGCCAAAGAAATACATCACAAGCATGGCAGTCAGGAAAATGTCAGTGTTCAAGGGGGTAAGGCAAACGGCTCGTCGTCACTAAAATGACATCTCTGCACACTTAACAATATGCTAAGTAAGAAAAGAATGAGGATTAAATTTAAATACGGAATTTAAAGATGCTTTGCAACACGCTGGCAAAAGTGGTGGAAATTGCCACGTGGCTCTGTCACCTTAATTAATTCCTGGTTTTTCAATGTGTCCTTGGCACCGCTCGTTTCCCCTGTGCACATCTTTGTGGGTGTGCATGCGTAAGCTAGGTTGGTGGCTAACACACCCCATAATCCTCCTGTCGTCAGCCCTCAACAGGACTGGGGCTACCGGGTACAAAGCTACACCCTGCTTCTGTTCTGTGGGTACCTGGCATTTGAACCCAGAGCCTCATGCTTGTGTAGCAAGCACTCTCGCCTGCTATGACCACCTCGAGCCTTAGCCACACCACGTTCTTTTTAAAGTGTTCCTGTGGAAAAAGGAACTGATCTGGTAGGAGTCCACAATTCCACTCCCACCAAATGCAGTCAGAGTAAAGGTGCAAGGTGCCCTAGGGACATCAGAACTAGGGTCCCTAATAGGGCAATGCATCCTATGGTCAGCTCGGCAATCCTGTTTCCTGCCTGATGTGGGATAGAAGAAAGTGGAGCTAAGAGGGTGCTCACACACCAAGTCCTTTACCCATGACAAACAGTGAGGCTGCACATGTGGGGCTTCTAGGAGTATAAAAACTACTGCATAAAATTCCCTGAAGCTTAAACAAGGAAAGAACTTGATTCTGCTACAGCCATGCAGTCTGTAAACTGTATGTATCATCCAAACGTTCTTAAAAAAAGCCAAGGAACAAGCGGCATCTGAATTACCCAGAGCATTTTAACCTCCATCTTGTAAAATTGTAGTTTGATGAAATGTGCTTCTTCACTGAAATGGATTTCACAGAGAGAAACTAAAAAACGTCAGCTAAATACTTTATCGTGAGTTTAGCAACCCACCTCTTCCTCATAAAAAAATAAGTCTTCCCAAGTCTTTTTATGTGGCCAATTAGATAAATTCGTTGCTTCCTGGTTTAACTGTTGTCCCTCCGGAAAGTGCCCACTTGAACAACCCCGCCTTCTCCCTGCCACTGACAGGAGACATCACAGGAGCTTCTGGATTTGGGGGGGCTGGGGGAGGGGAGAAGGAACTGAAGAATTGTTTCTTCAGCAGGGGGATTTTCATTTTCCATATTAAAATTTCATTATAATCAAACAGTTTCATAAAGTTTTGATCCTAGGCTGGGAGAACAAAAACAACCTTTAAGAACTGTCTCTCTCTTTTTCTCTAGAGAGAGAGCCCAGGAAAGGCTGCCATTCTATTCCACTACAAGCATTCTGAGTTTCCCTTCTCCCCACAAACTGTCAATCAAGGCTAATGACTTCAAGCTTACAGAATGAATAAAGAAGAATTCAGTTCAATATTAATTAATAAATCATGTAAACTCAGATTTACATGGTTTTCAGGCTCCCTGGCTTAGTCACTGCTGCTATTGGGCTGCCGCTATTATAAAATACCATATTTTATATTTATTGTTCTGATGACGAGAAGTCCAAGATCAACAACAGACTGACTTCCAGGGAGGGCCCTAGTCCAGGTTTGAAAACTACTGTCTTCTTAAATGGTGGAAAGCAATGGTGTCTTAGTTAGGGTTACGACAAAGCACCATTTTTTTGATCAAAAAGCAGGTTGGCAAGGAAAGGATTTACTCAGCTTACACTTCCACATTGCTGTTCATCACCAAAGGAAGTCAGGGCAGGAACTCAAACTGGGCAAGAACCTGGAGGCAGGAGCTGATGCAGAGGTTATAGGGATGCTCTTACTCTCTTGCTTCCCCTGGCCTGCTCAGTCTGCTTTCTTATAGAACCCAGGACCACCAGCCCAGGGATGGCACCACCAACCATGAGCTGGGCCCTCTCTCATTGATAACTAATTGAGAAAATGCCCTCCATCTAGATCTTATGGAGGAACTACCTCAACTGAGGCTTCTTCCTCTCGGATGACTCTAGCTTGTGTCAAGTTGATACACACGACCAGTCAGCACACAAGACCTCTCTGGGGTCCCTTCATAAGGGTACAATTGCCCTTGGTGACAGTTATGAGAGCTCAACCTTCAAGGTTTAATCACCTCCCAAGAGTTCTACCTCCAAATACCATCACTTTGGAATTAGGCTGTCAAGTCATGAATTCTAGAATAGACAAGCCATCTACCACACTCCTTCGAAGAAATGTAAACCTAAGTCATATGCGAGTGGCTTTCAGTTTTACACTAGGCCAGCCACCACCCCCAGGTACTTGATCTTCAAGAAGTAACTGTACCTATTGCCACTGCTCTTAGGTGTCTACCAGAATTAGACGATAAAAACCCTATTGCTGACACAAGACGCTTTGGTTACAGAGAAATCAAACTGCAGCTGACCTAAAATCTTCCTCCCCACTAACTAGCTTTCATAGTGCCAAAAGGTTCTATGAAGGACCTGCCAAGGACTACCCTTGACTTGGAGAGGGTTTTTCGAGAGAAGGGGTATTTGAGAACAGCGAAAAGACAGCTTGAAGTCAATCGTGGGCTCAAGCTAACCCTGATGTTCTGTGTTCTGCTCAAGACAGAGTTCCAGACAGCAGCCCTCTGCTTGAGACAGGTCTCTCTTGCTAGAAAAAATAATTCTATAAACTCTCTGGATAGCTCATCTCATTTACATATCAGTTCAGTCATTACCCCACTTGGCCTTTTGATTATCCCTTGAGTCAGCTTCCCCTGACCCCGGCCTCCCTGAAATTTAGAAAAGGACAGCAGATACATCCTTTTCTTTCTTAACATTGCATTCAGAGATCTGTCTGCCTTTGTAAGCACAGAGAGTAAGTTTAGCTGGGCGGGATCCTATCCAGACTACCATTCCTTACCATGACTGGGCCTGAACCTAAACTCGCTCTGTCCCAGGCTGACCTTGAACTCAGGAATCTGCCTGTCTTTAAAAACAGACAATAAACTTAGCTGGGTGGGATCCTCCCCTGCGATAACCATTCCCCAAATCTCTCTATCTCCTTCCTTCTTGACAAGCTGGCCCACAGGGCAGTTCTTTGTTCATAATGGTGGCTGGCCAAGTGTAAAACTGAAAGCCACCGGCTAGAAAGATGGCTCAGCAGTGAAGAGCACTGACTGCTCTTCCAAAGGTCCTGAGTTCGATTCCCAGCAACCACATGGTGGCTCACAACCATCTATAATGGAGACCCGATGTCCTCCTCTGGTGTGTCTGAAGACAGCGACAGTGTACTCACATACATGAAATAAATCTTAAAACAAAACAAAACAAAACAAAAACCCTGAAAGCCACTTTGTATGACTTAAACCTCTCTCTGCCGTAGCCAGAACTTACTGCAGAGACTCACAGCCAAATCGAAGAACTGACAGTAAGTGACTACTGGGTGCTCAGCCCTAAGTGGAGCACCTACATCAATACTTGTCCCCTCCGAGAAAATGTCTCAGAAGAGGAGGCAGAGGAATGTAAGAAGTAGAAGACGGGGAGGTGTGCTGTGAATGTTGTCTTCTAGACGCGACATGACTGTGGTGCTCATGAACCCACACCAGCCGTGACTGATCACCTGCCCGGGATCAAACCAGCGAAAGCAGCACAGCATTCCAACTGGCAGCACTAGCTGCACTCAGTGGGTTAAACGTAAAAGACAGAGGAAGGGGTGTGTGTGGGAGGAGTCAAGGTGCATTCGATCAAGACACATTGTTTACATGTATGAAATTGTCCAAGATCAAATAAAAGATACTCCATTAAATATACGATTGATAGGTAGATAGGTAGGTACAGACAGAGAGATTTAAAAACAACAACAACAACAACAACAACAACAACAAAAGAGACCCTGTATAGGAATTAGATGCCAACGTACAGATGTAACAAACAGAAGTTACTTTGAAAGGGATAGACTAGGGTACTAAGGAGGACCTAGCAAGGACCTAGGATGGTCCAAGAACTCTTCCCAGGCACATACAGATGCCATTGGATAAATAAGAAATTAACGTAAGGCAGGCAGCACTGTCACACGCCTTTAGTCCCAGCACTTGCAAGGCAGAGTTGGCAGATCTCTGTGAGCTCCAGGCCAGCATGGTCTACAGAGTTCCAGGACAGCCAGAGCTACATAGAAAAACCCTGTCTTGAGAAACAAAAACAAGAGCCATTAACATAAGCACTGATGTCATGCAATGACACGCAGGACTTTGATGTCCTTAAGGCCTGAAGCTTTCCCAATTCCGTGAGGGTCTCTGTCCAGGATACTTTCCCCATCGTCTTGACAAAAATGCCTGGCTGAGTCACTTATGAGAAGAAGGCTCCACCACGCTGAGAGAGGCACAGGAGCAGGACCAGCTCCTGCGAGTGGCGGCTCGAACCTCTCGCTTACATCACAGCAGATCCAAGAACAAAACGGGAAGCGCTGGGGCTCAGTCTGCTTTCTCCTCATTCCTCTAGGACAGGGCCTCAGCCATGAATGTGCCAGCCATGTTCCGGGCCCGGCTGACCCTGTCAGCCAGTCCCATCAAGACCCGTCCTCAAAGACACCCTAAAGGTGTGCCTCACCACTGATCTGCCCTTACTCCAACAAGGTAACAACAGAAATCTGTCCTTACTGACCCGCTTATTCAGCAGTTAAGAACCAGTGGAGCAGAGCCTTGGAAAATCTTTAAGGGATCCATATATCTATCCTTCCTTGTGGAGAAGCTCGGGGACCAATAATGTAGGTGAGGAGGAAAAGAGTTATCCCATATGGCCAGCCCCTTACATTTTTTTTTTTTAATTTTCTATCTTTTATTGGATATTTTTTTTATTTACATTTCTAATGTTTTCCCCCTTTGCCGGTTTCTCCTCCAGAAACCTGCGATCTCCCCCTGCTTCTATGAGGGTGCTCCCCCATCTACCCACCCACTCCCTCTCACCTCCCTGACCTGGCATTCCCCTACACTGGGGCATCGAGCCTTCACAGGACCAAGGGCCTCTCCTCCCACTGATGTCTGACAAGGCCATCCTCTACTACATATGCAGATGGAGCCATGGGTCCCTTTTTGGTTGATGGTTTAGTCCCTGGGAGCTCTGGGGGATCTGGTTGGTTGATATTGTTGTTCTTCCTTTAGGGTTGCAAATCCTTTCAGCTCCTTCAGTCCTTTCTCTAACTACTCCATTGGGGTCCCCATGATCAGCTCAATGGTTGGCTGCGACCCCTTACTTTTTTAAATAAAAATTTGTAATCTTAAGGCACAGGTTTTAAAAACACCTTAACACCAGCAAGCGTTCCTCCTAGATCCCAGGCAATCTGAACATTCTCCTCTCAGTGGCATGAAAAGCCCAGGGAAGGCAAGAATGAATGTCCAGTGTACACACAGTCGTCATAATTTAGACTTAAAGCCCATCTTTACGCGTCTTACGACGGTAGTAATGCTAAATGCCTTTTAAAAACCATTTAATACCTTCTACAATTTTTATGGTACATCAAATTACAAGCTTCTTCTCGTGAAAGAAAATTGTCTACATTCTAACACAGCTACACATAAAATGAATAATTGATAAGCGAGGGCAAAGAGCTCTGAAAACCTAGAGGTATCGGATGGATGATAAGAAATAATGGAGACGGACATCCAGTGCTCAGAAACTCAGCAGCTCTTCAATAAAAAACAATCAGCGAGGTTGGCCAAATGCCTGTGTGGCTTTAATTCCTCCCGGGAAGCCTCTCTGAAAGGCACTCTCCCCATGTTGGACAAAAGGTAACAGCCTCAGAACAAAGCCAGTCACTCTGGAGGTTACAGAGCACCAGGTGATGGGGGGGGGTGTGTGTGTGTGTGTGTGTGTGTGTGTGTGTGTGTGTGTGTGTGTGTGTGTGTGTGTGTATGTGTGTGTGGTGTATCTGTGTGTGTGTATCTATGTGTATGTGTATGTATGTGGTACAGTGTGTGTCTATGTGACTATGTGTGGTGTGTGTGTTGGGTATGTGTGTGATGGATATGTGTGTTGTGGTATGTGTGTGGTGTGGTGTGTGGAGTGATGTGTGTGTGTGTGCATGTGTATGTATGTTTGTGGTGTAGTGTGTGTGTATATGTGTGTATGTGTGTGTGTTGGATATGTGTGTGTTGTGGTATGTGTATGTATGTGGTGTGATGTGTGTGTCTGTTATGTGTGTGTGTGTGTGTGTGTATGTGTGTTGTGGTTGTGATGTATGTGGTGTGTGTGTGTGGTATATATGTGTGTGTGTTGGATATGTGTGTGTTGTGGTATGTGTATGTATGTGGTGTGATGTGTGTGTGTGTGTGTGTGGTATATAGTGTGTGTGCGCGTGTGTGTGCGCGCGTGAGTGAGAGAATGGAATTCAGTCTTTGGTTTCTAGGGTACCAGATGGGACTCTCGATGACTAAAGAAGGCACAAGTCCCACTTTCAGAAGTGCCCAGTGACCACTGGGACCCTCACACCACTCCCTATCCACTGGTATCTTTAGCAACCAGTCTGAGTACAACAGACTGATGTCTCTAAGAAGCCCTCCTTCCCGGAGCTCGGAGGAAGGACTCATACGTCACTGTCCCGACTCAGTGAAATATTGACTGGAGTAAGTCATACGTTTCAATGTAGATCTTTAACATATCGACCCTTCTGCTTCACCGTTTTTATATGGGACATCGAACCGCGCTGTGAAAAATTATTTTTGCATAGGCTTCAAAACAACTAATCATTTCCCTTCTTTCTTCCCATCAAAGGCTTACAGAATCAAAGTCAGGATGACAAGGTTTCTAAAATATGCTAGCAAGCCCTTCACATAACTCATGACCTCGAGCTGTAGCTAGGCCCTGGAAGACCGTTTTAAACCCTCCTAATTTTATCTGTGTTCTTGCCGCTCCTACCAGGGGGTGAAATTAAATGAACTATCTACTAAAGCCCCTTAGTCACAGAACTATTTTTTAGACCCTAAAACCCTAAGTGCTTTGTGGCTGTCTCTGCTCCTCAAATCCTTCTCTCCTCGGGAACCTCTCTCCTTTTCCATTCAAACACCCAGGATGTCCTTAGGTGGTTTATAAAGAAACTTACAGGGCTTACTTAAGAAGAGAACATTAGTTAAAATACTAAATTAGACTAAACACAGACATGGCATAGTTCACAAGAAGCGTCAGAGGTGCTTGGTCTGGTTCTGCCTTCCAGCCCCATGTTCAAAGAAATAAGACTCAGACTCAAATTATATTTAGACATACCTTGGCCATATACCTAGGCTCTTCTCTGACTGCATCATAACTTGAAATAGAATCCAGGTATTCCAATCTAGGTTCTGCCATGTGGCTGGTTACCTGTGCTCAAGCCCATGCATCTGTGTCACATCTTCCCGAGGGACTCACCCATGCCTGGCACCAGTCCAGAATCCAGAATGCCTCCCGGATGTCCCACCTCCTCTTTCCTGCCTAAGCCATAGGCCATCAGATTGATTACTGACAGATGATGCCATCCACACAACACAGAAGACATTCTCTCTACACGGAGGGAAAGCCTACAAGGGAAGACTCAACAAACGAAGTGATACCTGGAACTTGATTTCAGGAAGACACAATTCTTCCCCTTTTTTGGTGACCTTAATCTACTTTACTTCCAACAGAGACAATCTGTTCATACCTGGTGTAACAAACACTACATAGTCAAAAACCAGCATATGCAGCCCAATTTGACTCTTCTGGAATTACCTATGTAGGCAGAGGATCAGGAGCGAGCAAAACAAAGCCGATTCCTCTCTTCCACATCATCTCTGGAGGGGGTCCCATTGGGGCTGAGGAGAGTGCAGGAAGTGCTTGCCACAGTTCCAATCTAGAATGTCCCCACAGGCTTATACGCTGGGGTCCACAGCTTGTGAAGCTATTTTCAACAGTGGACAACTTTTTTAAGAAATGAGCAATTTTTTGCTAGGCATGGTGACTCATACCTTTAATCCCAGCATTCGAGAGGTGGAGGCAGAGGCAGGCAGATCTCTGAGTTCGAGGCCACCTTAGTCTACAGAGCTAGTTCCAGAACAGCCAGAACGTCACAGGGAAATGCTGTCTCGAGAAACAAAACAAGGGCTGGAGAGATGGCTCAGCGGTTAAGAGCACTGACTGCTCTTCCAGAGGTCCTGAGTTCAATTCCCAGCAACCACATGGTGGCTCACAAACATCTGGAATGGGATTGGATGCCCTCTTCTGGTGTGTGAAGACAGCCAGTGTATTCACATACATGAAATAAATAAATAAATCTTTTAAAAAAAAAAAAAAAGAAAGAAAAAGAAACCAGAACTCACAACTGAAAGAGAAAAACAAAACAAAAAAGTAATAATGATGATGATTATGACAGAAAGAAAGACAGAAAAGGAAATGAAAAGAAACGGGGGTGGGGTGGAGGGGAATTTAGCTCAGTGGTAGAGCACTTGCCTAGCAAGCGCAAGGCCCTGGGTTCGGTCCCCAGCTTCGAAAAAAAGAGGAAAAAAAAAAATGGGGCCTAACTAGCAAATGGGTCACTGGGGGTGGGCCTTTAAAGGTTATACCTCCCCAAAGTTCCACAAAGGTTGAACTGTTCATGGGATGTGAACCAGACAGTAACTACTTCTCACTTCTAAGGCCAAGAGCAGGGTCACCCCCGATATCATACCATTCCCACCAAGATGGACTAAAGTGCCTCTGAAAATGAGGGCCCAAATAAATCCTTCCTCCCAGAAGTCGTTTCTGTCAGTTTGGTCATAGCGAAAGTAACTAATCCAGCACCCTCTCCTAATCTCAAGGTAAACAGTCCAAGAGCCAAGTCAAAGGTCTTCTGTAGTGGCATTTTCCCCTAATTGGTTAAATAATAAACACGACAAGAAGCATGGGTTTGGCAGCAGCTGACCAGGGAGGAGAGAGCTAACTCAGAGATCTGGGGAGGCCTCGGCAAGGAACAACATTCGATCATGGGCTCGGTACCCGGCTGGTGCCTATAGTGAACTGATTTTTTTAATAGTACATGCTAGTCTCCATCTATAAACCTCCACCTTTGTGTCTGTGCACAGCCCACTGTGGGACTAGAGACTGAAGCAACAGGCAGAGCATCTGTACCACCCACCCCCTGATGTCCAGCTCAGTCTGGTAACTGGTTCCCAGAGATGTACTTGAGTCGTGTCCTCATGTGGCCAAGAGGCTGAATCTTCTGTGTCTCAGCAGAGCACTATATTGGCAAACTGACTCTGCTTTCCCCAAATACAAAAACAACCTACAGAGCCCCTCACACATGCCCTACTCTCTCAGCAAAGGGCTGTGGCCTCCAATGCACGACTTGGTGTCTATAGGCTATCAGGCCACTGTGAAATACACCACACTCAGCACGGGAACAAAGACCAGGACAATCAGAGCAAGCCTGTATGATAATCACCACATCTCCGTCAGTGGCTCTCCTAGAAACCGAAGAGATGGGGGCAGGAGGAGCTAGAGAGAGGCCCAGATTTAGTTCCCAGCAGCCACAGCAGGCCCACAAATGCCTGTAAACTTCAGTTAAGTGATCCGACACTCTCCTGTAGCATCTAGAGTCTCTTGCACCTACATAGTGCATCTAAGATAAACCCATGCAGGCACAAACATGTCCATAAGTGAAAACATTTAAATCTTAGCTAAAATTATCAAAGAATTAATTAAAACATTATTCAAAGGGGGGTAGAGGAAGACAGGGTAGTTCATTACAATCTCCCCTTTTCCAACGTTCACTGAAAGACTAACTTTTTCAATGAAACACTCAACAGGCTAGCACAGGACACAGGATGGAATCTGAAGGCTCCTTACCATAAGGGTACTTAGTATCCAGCTTGTTTTCTGCTGTTCTCCTCCAGGGCAACAGGTCATCGCTGCACCCATTTGGCATCCCATTGTACCCGATCCCAACGATCTTGTTTTCTGTATTCACAATGCAGGCTCCCACCTAGAAACAGACAAACATTATAACTAGGAATAGCTCGAGTGCCCCTGGGGACGCAGGAGATGAGTCAGAAGCTTGGGAGAGACCACTGCACATGGTACAACAGATTTACTTTATGTTTTCCGAGAGTTTCCCTCACCTGCTCTTTGTGTACATCTCTGCAAGGATCTGAACATCCTCCTACAAGGCTGGTTTACCTGGGAACTTGGGTCCTTGCTTCTTTGTGCTGACAAGAAGGCTACCGCCATGAAATACTCCGGCCACTCCAGATAGTCATCCCGTTTTTTGCAGGAAATGTCGCTCATGTTGGGTGTAGAAGTCATATGCCACTAAACATTGAGAACAGCAGTTGTCAATCTGCATTCCAGGAAATGCATCAGCCCTAAACTCGGCAACTTCAGCTGGACTTACTCAGCAGAAATCACAAAACATGAGTCTTAAACTTAAAGACAAAACATCCTGGGGTTGGGGATTTAGCTCAGTGGTAGAGCGCTTGCCTAGCAAGCGCAAGGCCCTGGGTTCGGTCCCCAGCTCAGAAAAAAAAAAAAAAAAGAGAGAGAGAGAGAAAACATCCTGGTCTTAAGAGAAAATTAACAAATATATTATTTGAAAAGTCTAGATTTAGCACTGGTTAAGTTTCCAAATAATTCATGTACTGCCTGCTGTCTGCAACGTGCCCCATCTTTTAGTTCCTTCCTTATAAACATGGAAGGGAGGGAGAATAAAAATGTGTAACATCTAATGGATTCCAGACACTAAGTCCCCCCCGCCACCCCCTCTCTATATATACATATACAAGGCTCATTTCTAGCTAAAGTAGGCATTAGCATCGTATTTTACAAACTCAGAGAACTCAGGAAATTCACCCTCCAAGCCCAGTGTACTGAAATATAAACAAACAAACAAATAGCATTGGCAAACAGGCCAGTTTGGTAATTAATCAGGTGATTTTTTTTTTTTCTCATTTTCCTTCCTCCTTTGTTCCTCCAGATAAATCGATGAATCAACTCTGAGGGGATGAATCAAACAGGGGGAAAGAGAAAATGCTCATACTAAAACCAGGTTCTGTATAAATGAGCTTCAAGGCCAGCCCTTAGTCTCTGCAAAGGTGATGGGACAGTCACAGAACTTGAGCTAAGAGAATCTTCAAAAATAAACTAGGGGAGGAAGGGTCACCTCATTCATTGAGAAATGTTAAGGTGGAGATTTTCCAAACTTCCCCTTCAGGCTACAAACGTTAAACTTATGCTGCTGTACAGGGCAATACCTATTGTGAACAGGTATGAGGAAGCACAACTAGCCAAGGACTCTGTCACTCCTGCAACCCTGCTCAACCGAGACACACTAGTTTGATTGGCTTCCCGCCTGCTTTAAGGCTTTGGAGGGGGATGGGAGGGCAGGGAGAGAGGACACATTTCTCCATCCCAGGTCGGCCTGGTGCTTGCTTTGTAAAGCTCCCCCGGGCTCTGTACCCACCCACGGACAGCTTCAGGAAACTGAGGCAGGGACGTCACCAGTCCAGGGTGAAACTGATCCACCACCAACAAACAGATGCTCCCCCAACTCTGCTCCCGGTTCTCAAGTCTCTCTCCTCCCCGCCACGTGGGCGCCAGAAGAGACTCTGAGAGCGCCCTCCCTCCCTCCACCACGGCGAGCCCCGTGCAGCCCACGTGCAGGCTGAGCACCGGAGCAGGGTCCTCCGCGAGGGGATGCGCCCACCGTCCGCTCCGCTGGGGTGCAGGCCACGCTCAGACCGTCCGCCCTACACAGCCGCCGCGCGCGGGAAGGAAGTCGGGAGGGAGGCGGGGCTGGCGCGCGGCGGAAGGGGGGCGGGGAAGAGCGTGGCTTGCAGCTCCACGCGATCACGACCACTGGCTGGCCCCTACCCCGGGACAGATGTCCCGGGTAGAGTTGATCTGCAGTCTGCCCAGCACGCGGGGAGCCAGCGCCTGTCCCGCAGCGGGAGCCCGGTGTTGCAGTGACTTTTACGGTCCCTGTGCGGTTTATCCTGGTTTTTCGTTTTGTTTTGTTTTTGTGCACTCAGGTAGGGACCGCGCTTGGCCACACCCACCCACGGGCCTAAGAGTTCGGGCGTTTTAGTCGCCCCTCCTAGTCCTCTGAATCGATCACCAACTTCCTTAAGGAGTTTCTTAAATACAGAAACTTAAAGACCCAAAGATTCCTGTTGCCGCGGACCTGGTTCTGGCCTCTATAATAAGCCTTACACGCTATGTCTTTCTAACCATCTCTTAGCCAGCGATTGCTTCTTGGTTTCATACTAGAATGGTTCGAGGGAGCAGCTGTGCCCAGAGGCCCCGTACTTCGAAACTTTGCGTTGGCTTTTTGGTTGACCAGGTTTAGAGTTAACTCTCCAAACCTGTGAAAGACGGAGATGCAAGCCAAAGTCTTCTCCTTCCAGTCAAGGTGGACACTTGCTCACTTGACAGTCCCGTGGTAAAGTTTGTAGAGGTCATGCCCCACTACATCTGATTTCCTTCAACATCGTTTACTGGGCTCAGATGTGTGAGCCCTACATCTGGAGGAAATTTCAGCACAAAATGACGTGTCCCTGTTTGTTTTATCCACCCTTCGGGCTACTCCCCTAGACTTCATGCCATTGCTCCATAAATAAAAGCTACTGTAATGATCATGACTTCAAATCTGCACATCCCCGGTCTCAACTGCTAATCCAAACAAAAGCTTGTTAACTGTATTAATTTAGCCCCACAGAGGAAGAATGATGAAAATAAACAGTTGGTTCTACCTAATTTCTCACTAGCGCAGACACATCATTCCTCATGTCCATGGTCCAGCCTGTAGATTCTGTAATTAAATTATGTACTGCTCTTGGTGGATGCCAGGAAAGCAAGGGGGGAAATATTTCATTGTTAACTATAGATTTTTTTTTTTTTGCCTCGATAAAACTCGGGTCTCAAAGAGCCACATAGATTAAAGTGATGATTTTTAATGTCAAGTTAGTCACTTTAGTTGACTATCTTGTCAGCACTAAAATTCATTATGTCCTGAGCAAGTAGTTTCTCTCCCCCGCCCTCTGCTTGGTCTTTGTCACCCTCATCTATAGTCCTTGGGTCTGTTGGATTCATTTCTCTGCTTACCAACCTACAACTAATTTATCACCAGTTGCTGCTGGTCCTTCAACCACATCATTAAGCTTCCTTCCTTCCTTTGCCTTGGAAAGACTGTCAAACATAATTTAGTCACTTCTCATAGTTCTCCATTTTGGTCGGCTCACACACTCCCCTCTGCAGTAAATCTAGGACCCTGCTTGCTGCAAAAAGTCGCTCTCACTATTCCTGATTTTCACTGAAAGCCTTAAAGATGGCATCGCTCATAAGACAGGAAACTCTCCTGATTCATGGTTTCACAACTAGAGGTTTCAGATTTTCTGCACCAACAGTAAAACCAGACAGCCAAGTGAGAAAAATGCATGCCTTCCCATGTCTTGCTCATTAACACCTTGCAACTCCAAGTGTGAGTGTACGTGTTAAATCTCCTGCTAATACCTTTCATTTTGGCTCATAATATGGACTCTTGCTTCACCTACAACAGATACAGGGGTTGCTGTATTTGCCGCCATATCTAGATTTTACTGCCCTAGGCAAGGTGAGAGATGTCTCAAGGGGATAGACAGCATTAACTTGTTTGCAAAGGTTCTAGTCAGACTTGGGCCCACTCCCCTCCTTACAGAACTTTGGCTTATCTCTGTGTGTGTTATGTTATTTAGAATGTTTTCCAGTAACTCAGAAGTAGGGGGTGGGGACAGATTAAAAGGGCCAGTCAAGGTAAAATTCCTCTGAGGTTACCCAGGAGGGGACTTGGGTAGCATCCATAGATATTTCCCCTACCACGATACCACCTAATAATTCTCCCATCTCTTTTGTTTTGCCAAAAAGGGAAAATTTTAACAAAAGAAACAGAGTGTATTAGTCAGGGTTCTTTAGAGTTATAGAACTTATGGAATGAATCTTTCTCACATATATTATATGTATGTATAATATATATGCATATACACACATGTATATAAATTTATTGTATTACATTATATGTATGTACACCTATATAATACATAATATAAATATATACTACACACACACACACACACACACACACACATGGAAAAAGGGAACTTACTGAAATGGCTTACAGGCTGCAGTCCAGCTAGTCCAACAATGGCTAACTGTGAACAGAAAGTCCAAGAATCTGGTAGTTGCTCAGTTCCACACGTCTGGGTATCTCAGCTGGTCTTCCGTATCTGCTGGAATCCTGACGAAGTAGGCTTTAATGCCAGTGAAGGGACCGACTTGCTAGCAAGGTGAGAGCAAGCAGGTAAAGAGCAAAACCTTCCTTCTCCCTGGTCTTTATGTAGATAGGCTTCTAGCAGAAGCTGTGGCCCAAATTAAAGGTGTGTCTTCATACTGCAAGATCCCAACCAGGGGTGTGTCTTCCTACCTCTAAGGTCCAGACTATGAGTGGGCTCGCCCACCTCGAACCAAGTAGAAAAGAGCACAATGTCACAGGTGTGCCCTCCAGGGCTGAATAGCGTCACACTGAGAGGATGGGAGGTCTTGGGTCAATATGGGGAGTCAGTTTGTTAGGAGAGGAAAGACAAACGGTTTTAGTCGGGTTAGACTATGAATTAGTTTATAGTGACCTAGTGACCTTCAAAAAATACTTACTTGAAGCTTCTGTTAAATTAACAATTTGTATTTAACTGATCTTTTAAAAATAATTTTCTACTATATACTAATGCTTTAAAATTCTTGTTCCTGTCCAGGAAATGAAGAATAAATGAACTTTACTGCTGACCCATTTGACATAAATGCTGTTTCTAAGTAGCCTATTGAAATAGCCTTGATTTTACTTGAGTCTGTCTGTCTACCTACCTACCCACCCACCCACCTACCCACCTCACCCACCTACCCACCTACCCACCCACCCCACCCCTACCCCACCTACCCACCTACCTACCCACCCATCTACCCACCCCCACCCCCACCCACCCACCCACCCTACCCACCCATCTACCCATCCACCCACCATCTACCCACCCACCCACCCCACCCATCCATACCCCACCCCACCTACCCATCCACCCACCCATCCCCACCCACCCACCCACCCACCCACCCACCCTACCCACCCACTTCCTCTCTGTCCAACCATCTCTCTCTATCTTTATGTATTCAGAGAAAGGGTCTTGGGTATCCAGGACTATTACTCACTGTGTAATCGGGATGACTTTGCACTCTGGTCTTCCTGCCTCTACCTTCCCAGTGCTGACAGTACAGGTGTGTAATCAAGTAAGCACTCCAGCAACTGAAACACATCCCCAGCTCCACAGTAGGGTTCACTCTTAGAACTCAACAGTTGTGACTAGAAACACCAGTGTGACTGTTTTTACAGCACTGGTTTCAAACTAGACTAGCTCGTTTAGATCTTAAGTAAAGGAAGGCTGCATGATTCTTGCTTGCACAACAAAACGGTTGATGGTAATATATAAAAGAGATTGAGTATATGATAGCATATATATACACACATATATATATATATGAGGAGGTCTGTGGTATGTATGTGTTCAATGAGAATTATACAAAATACAGACTAAGATGACAGGATATGTCTATCAGAAATAAAAATCAGGACCCTTAATAGGTTGTTTGTCAATAAACTTTATTGTCATTATAATGAAGGCCAGGAGAGAAAGGTTAATTTGATATATGTAAAGTGCAGATGCTTTGCTCTTGGTACATATACATATATACATGTGATGGTTGCTATATGCTTGGCCCAGGGAGTGGCACTATTATAAAATGTGGCCCTGTTGGAGTGGGTGTGTCACTATGGATGTGGGCTTTAAAACCCTCATCCTAGCTGCCTGGAAGCCAGTTTCTGCTAGCAGCCCTCAGATGAAGATGTAGAACTCTCAGCTCCTCCTGCACCATGCCTGCCTGGATGCTGCCAGGCATAATGATAATGGACTGAACCTCTAAAGCTGTAAGTCAGCCCCAATTAAATGTTGTCCTTATAAGAGTTGCCTTGATCAAGGTATCTGCTTACAGCTGTAAAACTTAACTAAGAAGTTGGTGCCAGGGACTGGGGTATTGCTGTGACAGGCCTGGCCATGCTTTTGTTTGGAAGAATGTGGATTTGGGGACTTTGGATTTGGAAATCAGTGGAAAGCTTTAAAAGGGACTTATTGGGCTATCCTAGTAGGAATATGGAAGATTTTGTTACTGAGAATGATTTGAACTGTGCAGACCTGGCCTAAGAGGTTTCAGTGGAGAATTTCAAAATGTGACCTAGAGACTGTTTTTTGTGATATTTTGGTGAAGAATGTGGCTACTTTTTGCCTTTGTCTGAAGAGTCTGAGGCTAAAGTGAAGAGACTCAGATTAATTTCATTGACAAAGGAAGTCTCAGAAACGCCCACCACAGACATTGTCCTCTGGTTAAGTCTCATGAAGAACATTTTAAACAAGCGTAGCAAGCTGAGAAAGGGAAAGTATAAAACATATGGTTTAAGTATTAAAGGGGCACCAGGAAGTGAAATGAAGCTGAATCCTGTGTTCTAGGAAATATCAGATAAGGGAGTGGGACTTCAGGGCAAGATCCTACCCAGCTAAGTTTAAATCCAGGCATGATGGTACACACCTTTAATCCCAGGAGGCAAAGACAAGCAGGTCTCTGAGTTCAAGTCCAGCCTAGAAGACAGTAAGTCCTTAAATCCGGGCTTGGTGGACTACACTTTTAATCCCAGTGCTTAGGAGACAGGCATGCATATCTCTGAGTTCAAAGTCCGTCTACACAGCAAGTTCCAGGACAGTCAAGCTTAGGCAATGTAGGAGCTGGAAAACAGAAAGCTGGTGATAATGTAATAGAACTAGGGGGCCATGTTCCAGCCCCAGCAAGCATCAGAACTGGCAGGTTCGACCAGAATAGCTTTAGAGTCCAGAATAGACGGGACTACTGGGACAATTGATGCTGGTTAGCTGGAGCTAAGAAATTATTGGTGATAAAGAAAAGACCAGCATCACTGAGGTGAAATCTTCTGGGAAGTGTTTTCTGGGAGCACAAAGCAGCTGTGTTCCAGAAATAGCCAAGGTTGCACCCCATGCTGCGGCTGTACTTGGTAATGTGTAAGAGTCACCCGGGTGGTACTGGTTTTGAAGACATGAGGGGTCATGAAAAGCAGCTGAGGCTTGGCAGTGTGAGAGGCCATGGGAGGCCATTGGTGAAGGTGCTGCTTCAGTTGTAGTTGACGGCCCAAGACTGACAGGGTCATGCAAAGGATTTGAGGCTTAGCACCATGAAGAGAGCCTATGAGAGGCTGTTGGTGAAGCCTAGTTGTAGCAGAAGACCTGTGTATTGGAGATGCCAGTGCCATAGATGATTACCAGAACAGCAGTGGCGGTAGAGTGGATTAACCTGACCTTAGAGTGCTGCAGAGGGCCGAGCTGGAGAAGTGACACCAGCCCTTTGGAGGATGGGATCCTATGTGGATCCCAGACATTGAAAGAAGAAGCCATAACACTGAAGTTGCCTTGGAGACACCAGGATGTTCAAGATGCAATAGCTATGGGCTGTCTGCTGAGGAAAGGTGCTAACAGGGAGTGGAACCAGCCCAGGAGAAAGAAGTTTGTTGGGGTCAACAAAGACGGAAAAGGAGTTGGAGATTTGAAGACTGCTTTGGCGTCAGCCATGGAGATGCAGAGTTTGGAGTTGGCCCAGCTGGTTTCCTGTCTTGCTTTGAAAATTACAGATGGGTGATTGGATGGATCTCAGAAGAGACTACATTGTTGAGACTGCTATAGACAATGGGGACTTCAGAAGTTGGACTAAATGTATTTTGCATTATGCTATGTTTAGGTATGGCCCCCATAGACTTGTAAGTTTGGATAATCCTATGGGGGCCAGGGAGTGGAATATGATGGTTTGTATATGGTTGGCCCAGGGAGTAGTACATTTGAAGTATGGCCCTGTTGGAGTAAGTGTGTACTGTGGGTATGGGTAATGAGACCCTCATCCTAGCTGCCTGAAGCCAGTATTCTAGCAGCTTTCACATGAAGATGTAGAACTTTCAGCTCCTCCTGCACCATGCCTGCCTGGATGCTGTCATGCTCCCACCTTGATGATAATGGACTGAACCTCTGAACCTGTAAGCCAGCCCCAATGAAATGTTGTCCTTATAAGAGTTGCCTTGGTCATGGTATCTGTTCATAGCCATAAAACCCTAAGACAATACACACACACACACACACACACACACACACACACACACACCCCACATACATAAGCATACGCACACATATACACATATATGGGACATGATATACCCTAGTGAAGTTTCTAATAAGTCAAGGAAAGGCATAGTGTCCCAAGAGGGAACCCTAGCCAATAGCTTCTAAATACATTTAACAGGGGCTTCCACTTACAGCAATTTTTAGACCTTTGCCTTCACGTGTGTGTGTGTGTGTGTGTGTGTGTGTGTGTGTGTGTGTGTGTGTGTAAGTAAGTAAATATATCAATCATTGCATATTGGCTGAGTAAATAAACCAGTAGAAAAAAATTGCTTTATACAAAGTCATCTGTAGTTTCCAACACACAAAGGAAAACTTTGCAGGCATTCTTCGTCATTCCCCTCTCTGCCTCCTTTTTTTGAGTTGAAACAGTTTGGCATCTGGAGGGACATTCGGTAGGTGAAATCTTGAGCTGGTGGGTCAAGCAACAAAGGGGAAACAGAGTTGTTTTCAAGACAAAAAAAAAAAAAAAAATCCCAACTCTGAAGTTTTGTGTTTTTTTAGATTTATTATATATATATGCGTACACTGTCGCTGTCTTCAGACACACCAGAGGAGAGCATCGGATCCCGTTACAGATGGTTGTGAGCCACCATGTGGTTGCTGGGATTTGAACTCAGGACCTCTGGAAGAGCAGCCAGTGCTCTTAACCACTGAGCCATCTCTCCAGCCCCAACTCTGAAGTTTTGCTCTTGGCCCCAAACAGGCCATTTGTGGCCCCAGAACTGAAGGTGTCAGTGGCAGATGTCTGCCTTCTTGTGTTGTGGTGATTCGCCCTGTGCTTGCTTTTCCTTCACAGACTTGAACTTGTAGCCTCTTTCATACATAACCTCTTGAAGCTGATGGAAATTACATGTCTTATCACTTCTTGAAAGAAAGAAAAAATACATAAAATGTAAATCTAAAAGAAATGGGCAATTTTCTTGTGAGCACTTTCTCCTTCTGTGTCAGTTACCAGGTGCCAATCATCCCACTTTTTAAAATTCAGATTTGTCAAGCAGCATGTAAGCTTTCAGTGTTGTACAAGGGAAGATAATGCTTCGGGGGGTACAGTCACTCATGCCGGGTCTCTGGAAGTGCTTACCTGAAGAGAATTATCAGATGGCTGGTTTTATAGAAATAGTAACGATCTCATTAAACACGCCCTCCACTCGGGGTCACCAAGGGAGTGCCCGAGGGGTAATAGCCAAGGTATTAGGGTCCTCGATAAAAATTTCCTTACGGATATTGCACTCACCACAGGCCAAGGTGAGTGCTGTGTGTTTTAGCTTGAATAACAAGGTTGAATGCCTAAAAATTGTTGTAAATGGAAGCCCTGTTAAATTGTATTTAGAAGTTAATGGCTAGGGTCGCCTCTTGCCACAGTGTACCTTTCCTTAAGTCCCTGGAAGAGACCTCACCGGGGGCAAATGGCTTAAATAAAAAGGCAAGAGTCAAGTCAAGATTTTAGTGTCATAGCTCCCTATAGAGGTGTGTGTTGAGAGAGACATTTGGGATCCTGCCCTGACAACTATAGGTAACTCCGTGTGTGTGTAAACATAATAAAAAGAGCCTGTCCTATTTGAATAATTGTTTATCCCATTTATAGTTAAGAAGAGCTATGCTTTGACACAGGAGAGGAGGGAGAACATAGCCAACAAAGGCCAGGCCCTATGTGTGGTCACCTCTGACTGCTGCGGTATCTGATAGACAACTCTAAGAAAACGGAAGGCAAAAAGCTGTCAGCCACAAAGCTTTTTAAGGAACTAGCATCCCAGGAACGCTGCCTTCAAATGAGCCCTGGATTTGAGAGTTAAATATCAACCTAAGGCAGTGGCAAGGCACACGTGGGATCATCCCCACGAAAAGGAGTGAAATTTAATAGTTTGGTGGTTACAGTAACCACTATCCTGCGAGAAAAATCAATATCTACACAGTGTTAGAATCACACCAAGGGCTCCTGGAGCTGAGCCATTTCAGTGAAGAATAAACCCAGATTCATTAGAGTAGAAAGTCAGAATGTGGTAGGAGGTCAAACATAAATACACCCTGGGCTCCATTGTCCGGAAACCGACCATGTTCTCCGTTCAGAAGCACAGCATTTTTTAAAAGCATAGAATTTACAGAGCTGGAAGTGACCTTGGCAGTCATTGAGTCCAGCCCCTTCTTTTACAGATGAGGAAATACTGGCCCTGGAAGACGGCTTGGCTTGCTCCAGTCCACACAACTGATCTGGTAAGGTTTTTTTTTTTTTTTTTTTTTTTTTAACCCCACCACACTCTCGTAGAATCTATGAATTAACAAACCGCAGCCCTTGGCTGAAAACGCCCCCTATGTCAGGCACCACGTGACAGGAACAGGAAGTCAAATCAGCCTTTACCCTCTCTCTTTGCCTAGGAGAAAACTCTGGGCCGAGGGTGCGGGATTGATGATTAAGTAGCGAAGTAAGACAGTGATGAAAGCGCTGCTCCGAATGAAACCAGGATTACTTGGAGTTTGGAGTGTTTGCTGCCTTAAAAACAAAGCCCCTTCTGCTTACCCAAGCATTGGCTAGGAGCGCAGGGCTCTCTCTGTCCCATTCGTTCTTGCTTCTCCTTAGCATCCATCCAATTTATAGCCAATTTATAGGCTGACTTCAGTGGAGGGAAGAAGGTCTGTATAAAATAAACAAGACACAAAGAATAAGCCGCATAGGACCGCGTGTTTTAACTGTTGTGGCACACCTGTAATTTGGCTGAGACAGGAGAATCATGAGTTCAAAGCCACCCTGAGCTGTTTAGTTCATTTAAAGGCAGACTAGGATACACAGAAAGGCTCTTGTCTCAGAAGAAAAGAAAGGATACATGACAATAATTGAAAGAGAAAGTTGTCCCGCTGAATTCCTGCGCAACCCAGGGAAACCGGTTTCTGTATTTGTTTCTGGAACAAAACCCAGATGAGGAGCTGCATGTGCCACCTCCCAGCATCCTCTAAAGGGGAAACCTCCACAGTCATCCAACACCGGCACAGCTCCTAAGAGCCTCGGAAATCCGGGCAGGCACACACACGCACATGCACGTATGCATGCACGTATGTATGCACATGTATGCTGCTCATTACAGTCTTGTTGAACCGCCAGAGCTAACATTACTTTTAGATAAATGACTACTATCTTGTCATCCACGTAAAAACATCCCGTGAACTAGAGAAGTACGAACAAGCAGTAGTCTGCCCTCCAGGAACGGAGATGAACGTGGCTGTTTTTGCTAAGAGACTGATAGCCAAAAATTAAGTCTGGCTGCTGAAAGCCAAAAACGTCTTTACGATAGGAAAATAACTGTTATCTTAGCTCCCACTCCCTCGCTGTTTTCACATTCGTGGTTCCTGGAGGAGCCCAGTGGAGTGTTTTTCTCCAAAGCCTTAGTTAGTCGCCTATCTGCCTATTCACCCCCTGGCTAGTCTCACGTCACAGAACAAACCTCACATGTTGGTAACAGGTGAGATAGTGGGTTCACACCTTGGAGTGCGATTTCATTTTGAAGAAACCCATTGTGTTTGCAATAGCTGCCATTCTAGAAGCTTCTCTGCGCCAGGCAGCAGTACAGAGGGAAGAATTTCATTTTATAAGATGGTGGGAAATTCTATTAGTGATTTTTTTTTTTGTGTGTGTGTGGCATATTCTAAGTGGGTTATTATTAGACGGAGCTGACATTTCACATGCAGAAATATTCTTTTCTTGAGAGTCAAGTGCCATTCAAAAAAGGGAAAAATTATTTAGTTTTTTTTTTTTTCTAAAGTCAAAGAAACCCCTTGAAAACCCATCCTTCTAAATGCCTCGGTCTGTGGAGGAGTTGTGGCTAGAACTGATGTCTTTGATTTCACTCTGACTCAAACACCAATGGCCATGATGGGATGACTTTGGGCTATGTGCATAAGCACTGATCAGAAAAGCAAATTCTTCATGCGTGTCCACAGCTAGACCCCAGCACTGATGAGCCAAAGCCCGGATGACGGTCAGTATTAGTCATTCCCAGTGCGCAGCACAAAGAACTGCCCCGCTCCTCGCCTTAGCCTGGCAGAGGCGCATCCTCCCGCTGTACATCTCGATATTACAGCAGTACCCAGGATGCTTCAAGAGTTTTTCACTGCGTTTGCCTTTGCAAGCACACATTTGGCTCGGCGGAGGCTAAACACTTTAAGAAATAGGCCAGAGAGCATCAAAGGTTTACAGCTTTTTGAGAAAACTCGATGGTCTTGCTGGTACAACTCCCTGCGATAGGGTTCAGTTGTGATAACAATGGGGAACGGATCAGTGCAAACTGCTGATGAAACCATCAGAAAAATGTAGCCGAGGGTCTTTTAAACACATTTAAGGACGGTTCTTTTGAACTGTGCCTCTTAGCCTTGGAAAACCTCTTCGAGATTTTAAACAGGGCTTTGGCTGAACTGCCGAGCGAGAACCTGAAATTATCTCGTGCGCTTGGAATCAATATCAAGCAATATTTTCTCTTTGAGGGAAATTCAATCTGACAGAAAAGAATCGGAGCAATAAGGAAACTGGGACCCTGGTGAAAATGCTTGCCTTCCAACAGACGCCGTAAAGCAGTACAAATTACGTGATGTCACCAGAAGCAGAAAACCACAGTGACAGAATAAAAGGTATCTGAACATCAGAATACTTCATTATCACTACCGCGGGGCCCCTAAGCCTCACAAAATACATCCATCAGCCTTGATGGCCATTTGTGAGCCACTGCTGGTAGCTAGATGGCGCAGCACAGCGAGGAAAAGCGCCCCCACCACGCTTCCGCACCCCCGCCCCCATCACAAGGACAGCAGGGTTCAAAAGGAGGCCTGGGCACACAGCCCAAACTTTGTTAGTCTCAAAGTGCTCTCTAGCGGCCAGATGAACACAGAATGATCCTAGGTACAGGAGTCACTTCAGGGGAGGCTTCAGAATTCTAGTTGTTCTCTCTGTCCTTTTCATTGCCGGGATTCATTGATGAGTAAACTCAGGGGGTTCTGAGGACGCGGTTGCCATCCATCAGTTGCCAGACTCGGTGGTTCTGGACTGCCTATCAGGGACCAGTCAAAGAAATGGGAAAGGGTCCAGGTTTGAAGGGCTCCGGAGCATGGCTGCGAGGTTCATTAGCTCCAGGCAAACCTCGGTAGACCATGAAGTCCATCCATTTAGCTTTGTCATCTCTGTGCTGTGCTCCGAAACCGTTTTAGGAAACGTGAGAAAGTTCACGACCTGCAGCACCAGTATATCCCAGGCCGAGCCCTACACTCTATTTCTCGTGTTTATTTCATTCTCCACAGGAACCCTGATGTAGGAATCCTTTCCAACACCCACAGCTCCCACCCTAAGGCAAGAGTTGATAAACTGCAGGTGGAGGGTCAGGGAGGCATCCCAGGAAGGTATAACAACAGGGGGAGAGCCAAATAAACGTGGGGCGTGTGTCAGCCCTGACAGTGTCACAGCAAAGTAAACAAAAGACAGTGGTCAGCCCAGAACTCATGGACACTGAAATGTGAAGCCCATGTGATGTTAACATTTTAGTGTGTGTGTGTGTGTGTGTGTGTGTGTGTGTGTGTGTGTGTGTGTGTGTGTGTGTAGAGGGAGGGGGAGGGGGAGAGGAAAGAGGAGAGGGAGAGACTGTTCACCGGTGCCCATGCAAGTGAATGCCGAGGCCTCGGCAGAATATAAAATGTTTTTCTCTCCACCTTATGGCTTAGATACAGCGTCTTTGAGTGAATCTGGGCATCTCTGCTAGGACGACTAGCAAGTGAGTTCTCAGGATCCAGCTGTCTCCTCTGGGCTGAGGTTTTAGGCACACATAGGCATGCCCAGATTTTTACACTGGTGTTGGGGTTGTGTTGGAGGAGCACGTGCTCTTAGGCACTGAGCCACGTTCCCGATGTCTGTCTGTCTGTCTTAGGGTTTTATTGCTGTGAACAGACACTATGACCAAGGCAAGTCTTATAGAAGACAACATTTACAGGTTTACAGGTTCAGACGTCCAATCCATTATCACCAAGGTGGGAGCGTAGCAGCATCCAGGCAGGCATGGTGCAGGAGGAGCTGAGAGTTCAACATCTTCATCTGAAGGCTGCTAGTGGAAGACTCACTTCTAGGCATCTAGGGTGAGGGTCTTAAGCCTATTCCATAAAGGCCACACCTACTAATAGTGACACTCCCTGGGCCAAGCATATATAAACCATCACAGTATCTATCTATCTATCTATCTATCTATCTATCTATCTATCTATCTATCTATCTATCTATCTATTCATTTTTTGAAACAAAGTTTCTCAGTGTAACCAGCCCTGGCTGTCCTGAACTTGCTTTGCAGACTAGGATGGCCTGGAACAAACACAGATCCTCCTGCCTCTGCCTCCCGAGTGCTGGAATTAAAGGTGTGTGCCACCAGCCCCTAGTTAGTCATTTTTAAAAATGGCTTTGCTGGCTATAAGCCATAGTTAGCTAGAATCCTTTTGGCAAGCAAAGCAAATTCGAGCCCCAAAGCCCCCAAGTGGTGACCTCAGCAACTGCTTTGGTCCAGGTATTTGTTCCGTCCAAAATGTATGTTGAAATTTAACCCTCAAACACGTCTCTATGGCACAGCTCTGTAATCTCGAAGGAAGTTGACACAGGTGGAAATCTACTAATTTAGTAAAACCTTGCCCCAGAATAAGAAGAGAGGGGTCTAGAGATACAATTCAGCAATAAAGTACTGGCCTAAGATACGTGAAACCCAAATTCAATTCCCAGCACTAAAACAGAAAGGAAACAAAGTTTAGTCCTCAAAGTTCTGTTGATAGTATTTGGAGGTGTGGCCTTAGGGAGGTAATTAAATCTTTAGATGAGGTCACGAGTCGGGGGAATGCATAACTTTATGAAATGGGAAGAGGCACAAGTTTGTCAGCTTCCTGTCTCACCCTGAAATTCCCTGAGCTCCCTCTGTAGGGATTCTCGGATAACCGGAATGACCTCACCACGTGCACCCGTCCAAACCTGAGCTTCCCAGCTTTCACAACCGTAAGCCAAAGGACTTTTATCATAAATGACTCCGTCTGACTGTCGGGTGATAGCAGAGACAGACACAGGGCAACCTGTCTACCTGTGTCGGATATGCCACTAGGTGCAACGGATCCGCACCTGCTAGCCACATAATGTTTGTGTGCGTGTGTGAACAGAAAAAAAAAAAAAAAAGGAAGAAAGTCAGACTTAATCTATAATCTTTGATTTGCTGAGACAGCTCAGTGAGTTAAAAGTATTTATCATGGGGTTGGGGATTTAGCTCAGTGGTAGAGCGCTTACCTAGGAAGCGCAAGGCCCTGGGTTCGGTCCCCAGCTCCGAAAAAAAAGAACCAAAAAAAAAAAAAAATATTTATCATGCAAGCTTGACAATGTGCATTGGATTCCTGAGACCCACAGAACGTAGAATGTTAGTGGCTTTTAGGTAAGCATTTTCCTCTTACCCAGCTAGCCCCCAAATAATTGAGGCTGGACCGCTATATTTACTTAGCATGTTTTAAAGGCACAACAACTGAGCAGTTGTTACTCTGTTTTAATCCTCTATGCTAATCTGGCTGCCTCCCAGCAAAAATCCCTCAGATCCTTGCCTTTTACGGCTTTCTCTGCTTGAGCTGTTTCTTCCTGCTGTCCCCTTGGCTAATCCCTACTTCCTCTTTCTGCCCCCTCCCCTGGCTAGGAGGAAGTCCTGCCCTATTCTCTCCCCTGATCATTCACTAGCTGATCAGCTTGTATTGACAAATCAGAGAGTAAATGGGAAGCAGTGCTTATACAACATCGAGGCCAGAGAAACTTAGAATAAGGGTTGCAACCAGACAGGGGCACAGAAATCAGCATTTGAATTACACAAATACACAATAACATTATGCCCACAGTGGAAGGAAAGGACTGACTGCATAAAGTCGTCTCCTGACCTCCACACATGGCACACGCATGCCCCACCCATCATATACACATAAATACAACATAATTCCCAGTGATGTAAAAAGGAAGAAAGTAGAACCTATGATCTAAGCACTCAAGAGGTGGCCGCAGGAGAAGCAGACTTCAAGGTTGTCCAGAGCAGAGCTGCATACTGTGTTTGAGGCCATGTGGATGACATGGGACTGTCTCAAAAAGTCAAAAGGGAAGGGAAGATAACAAAAAGAGTATTCTGTAGGGAAAGCCAGTCAGTGACAGGAAGGGAAGAGAAAAGCCATTGAAAACTATGTCCATATATATCCCTTCCTGAGCTCCCTTGAGGTTCTATAGTCTTATAGAAGATAACAGTTACAGGTTTACAGGTTCAGAGGTCCAGTCCATCATCACCAAGGGTGGGAGCATGGCAGCATCCAGGTGTCCATCCAATCCCCTTTAAAAGTAGTCGAATCCACATAGCACGAGTCACTTGTCCGAGCTGGACCTCCAGGAAGCCAGGGCTCTTGCTTTTAGGGCGTTTGCAGTCTGGGCAGAACTGGCAAGTCACAGAACCCAGGTGAGAGGACAAGAAAGTAAATTCTCATGCTTTTCTAGAACTTACATTAACTTCTCCTTAGAGTTCTTCCACAACTTAAAGGGGGAAAATGTCATTTGGTTTGAAATTAGTTTGTTCATCACTCCCTCTCCTTGTTTTATCTAGGAAGAGAAATACACAGAAGCACACATATGCACACACATAGAGACACAGACACACACACACACACACACACACACACACACACACACACACTCACAGAGTTTCAGAGTGGAAGGAGTATTCTCAAAGAGGTTTGGTTCTCAGGGTGTACCCACACATGTACATGGCCTCTTTGTCTCTCCAGTTGAAGACATCAAAACCTATTACTATGGAATCCACCTTCCACCACCAGGAGCTTCCTTCCTTCCACTATTGGATGTCCCTATTGTCTGGTCCTACCACCCGGTGGCTCAAGCCCTCAGGGCAGCTATGGTCGGCAGCCCCTGCACTCTGCTGCTGTATTGCCCCTGAGTTGGCTCTAAGCACAACAACCTGGTCCCTGTCCTCATCTCTTGCTTTCTGAGCATAAACACAAAGAACAAACTCACAGAACAATTGTTTCCTGTCCCCTGTTTCTGTTTCTCCCTTGACATAATTAATGTACTTGCCCCCTTGTGTTTCTGTTTTGTTTTTGACAGAGAGTAATAACACATTAATTTACTTTTGTGTTTTCTTCATTATTTGTCGTTCAAGCTATGACCTTGACTTTTAAAGCTAAAGACCTGCCTTCTCCTTGAATCTCCAGGTTTCCCCCGATTGTCCAAAGTCCCCAGATCTAGATTTATCTGTGAAAAAAAATGTGATTTTCTCCATGCCCAGAGTGGTGTTCATATACAAGTGGAGACAGGAAGATTGTTGGAGAAATGACAAACATTCTTCTCAATAACATTCTAAAGACACCTGGTAAGCACCTGATAGTCACTAAAGACACCTGGTAAGCACCTGATAGTCATACATCTGTCACGCATTGGCTGACTAAAACAGACCAGGTAAATTCCCTTCAGCAGGTGTGCTGGCTTGAATGAGAATGGCCCCATAGGATCATCTGTTTGAATGCTTGCTCCAGGGTTGGTGGAACTGTTTGGAAAGGATGAGGAGAGATAGCCTTGTTGGTGGTTTCTAAAGCTGCCTCCCTTAGCTCTCTCTGCCTCCTGCTTATAGACCAAGACTTAAGTTCTCAGCTACTGTTCCAGTATCATGTTCCCTCCCATCAGAATCATGAACTTAATTCTCTGAAACTGTAATTATCTTTTTGTTCTGTAAGTTGCCTTGGTCATGTGTCTTACCTAGGGTCTCATTGCTGTGAACAGACACCATGACCAAGGCAAGTCTTATAAAGGACAACGTTTAACTAGGGCTGGCTTAAAGTTTCAGAAGTTCAGTCCATTATCATCAAAGCAGGAGCATGGCAGCATCCAGGCAGGCATGGTGCAGGAGGAGCTGAGAGTTCTACATCTTGTTCAGAAGACTGGCTTCCAGGCAGCTAGTCTTAAAGCCCATGCTCACAATGACACACCTACTCCAACAAGGCCACATCTTCTAATAGTGTGACTCTCTGGGCCAAGCACTAGGTATAATGGAGACTCAAGGTTTTCTCTTTCTTCTTGCAGTGCTGTTTTTATTGTTGATTATGGTTTGTTTTGTTTTGTGTTTTTAAAAACACAAGATATCACTCTCTATTCCAAGCTGGCCTGACACTCAGCGTGTTGGTTATCCCGAAACACACAGCAATCCTCCTGCTCAAGACTCTCCAATCTTAGGTTATAGGTTTGAGCTGCCGTGACAGACAACATTCTATCTTGCTTTATTAGGTTTTGAGACAAGGTCCCAGGAATTGTGATGGATGACCTTGAACTTCTGACCCTTCTGCCTCTCCTTCCAAAGACTGGGATTAGAGGTGCAAGCCACCACCCCTGGTTTATGAGGTGCCAACAATCAGACTCAGGACTTCGTGAATATTGGACAAGTATTCCACCAAATGGGCTACAAGCCCTGCAAGAGTCCATTTTCTAAAATGAATAATCAAATACCTGGTCTGTAAGTGAAAATCGATAAAAATAAAATAAATAAGTAAATAAAATCCAAAGCTCTGACTAGGGAGTGGAAACTTTCAGATGCCACTAAGACATCTGAGTAGAGATCCCAAATCAGCCTTCTTCCCTGTCCACACATTCCACAGCCATCAATACCTACCCGCCAAGGTAGCAGTGAAAGCTCTGGGCATTGGGCAGAAGAACTCTAGACGCAGCCCAGTGTGTGGGGTGATGGGTGAGGAGGATGCTTAGAGAAGGAATGATGGCAAGGCATGGTCAAACCAACTCTGTTTGTAGAGTTACTGCTGCCTTGGGGATTTCATTCTTGACATATGTCAATAGGTTCGAGAAGAATTTATAGATTACAGGACAGACTGCCACGAGCATCTCTGAAAGAAGCTAGCAAAGATAAGACTCAGAAGAGGGTAAACCAAGAGAGCAAAAAGAGGTTACAGGGCGAATTGCTGTAAAAAAGGGTTTCTTCTAATTCTATATCTTGGTCCTTTAACTCATAGAAACAGTGCTTCAAGAAATTCTATTCCTTTCCCCACAGAGCCTTACTTTTCTCACCTTTCAAAAGAAAGGTTTAAAGAGATCCTTAACTTGGGGTCATAGACCCATCCCTCTCCATAAGACCATGACTGCAGGGTAAGCTTCCAGAAAGCAGCAGTCCTCATCCCAGGAAAATCATCTTCAAAAATGTTTTATGTGTTTGTGTATACCCATGAGTGTTTTGCAAGCTGAGTTGTTTTCTAATGAACTTCTTTAAGATTATTGATCTGGGGATGAAGAGATAACTCAGACGTTCAGAGCACTTGCTGTTCTTGCAAAAGAGCTGGGTTCGATTCTCAGCATCGTATGACAGCTCACAACCATTCAGAACTCAGGTTCCAGGGGATCTTATGCCTTCTTCTGACCTCTTTAGGCTCGGCACATACACTATGCACAGACATACATGTAAGTAAAACCTCAAGAATATAAAAATAAAATAAATAAATCTAGATTTAAAAAACTGTTGATTTGTATTTGACTATTTTTTTGTTTTTGTTTTTTTCGGAGCTGGGGACCGAACCCAGGGCCTTGCGCTTGCTAGGCAAGCGCTCTACCACTGAGCTAAATCCCCAACCCCTGTATTTGACTATTTTATTCAGAACTTTCAATGTAATTTGGGCAGTGGTGGTGCACACCTTTAATCCTAGCACTGGAGAGGCAGAGGGAGGCAGACCTCTGAGTTCAAGGTCAGCCTGGTCTACAGAGCAAGTTCCCAGATAGCCTGGTCTACACAGAGAAACCCTATCTTGGGGAAAAGAAATAGAAAAGAAAAGGAAGGGGGAGGAAGGAGGAGGAGGGCAAGGGAGGGGAAGGGCAAGAGAGGAGAGAGAGAGAGAGAGAGAGAGAGAGAGATTGATTCAGTGTTGAGCGCTCTCTGGGATTCTGAGAAGATGGCTTAAAATACCCCACACCTATGTAAAAAGTGTTCACCTTTAATCCCAGTGCTGCGGAAGCAGGAAGCTGGGGCTTTCGGATCAGCCAGTCCAGCCAAGTTTGTGAGTCCCAAAGTAAAAGATCTTGTCTCAAAAATTAACGTAAAGGGGCTGGGGATGGCCCAGTCACCGAGATGGATGGCTGCTCTTGCAAAGGACCCAGGTTCTATTCTCAGTGACTGGCAGCTCACAAGATCTAAAGTTGTTTTCTTTTAAGATTTATTTCTTTTAATTATATGAATACACTATAGCTGTCCTCAGACACACCAGAAGAGGGCATCGGATCCCATTACAGATGGTTGTGAGCCACCATGTGGTTGCTGGGATTTGAACTCAGGATCTCTAGGAAGAGGAGTCAGTGCTCTTAACTGCTGAGCCATCTCTCTAGCTCCCTCGTCCATAGCCCTAGTTACAGGGATCCAAAACCTTCTTTTGGCATCCTCAGGCACCAGGCACATACATGGTACACATATGCAGGCAAAACCACTCCTACACATAAAATAAAAGAAATAATCTTTTCTTTAAAAAAGAAAATTGGGGTTGGGGATTTAGCTCAGTGGTAGAGCGCTTGCCTAGGAAGCGCAAGGCCCTGGGTTCGGTCCCCAGCTCCGAAAAAAAGAACCAAAAAAAAAAGAAAGAAAGAAAGAAAGAGAGAGAGAGAGAGAAAGAAAATTAAGGTGGAAAGAAGCTAAGGAACATGCCTAATGATGACCCATGTCTCGTACATGTACACATGCAGACATGCACATATGTGTGCATAAAACATACATACAGAAACCCTTTTTCCAATATGAACGTGTTAAAAATGACAGACTGTGGTTATGTATGTTGAAACTTCACTATTGCAATTTGTTGAAATTAATGTTTTAGCAATGTTGGTGGAAACAAAAGCAATTTATAAAAGTCACATGAATTTCTGTAAAACTGTGTTAAATGCCAAAAAAGTACTTAAAGCTACTATATAAAACAGATACGAGAAATCAGATGCCAGATAGATAGATGATTGATTGATGATATTCCTACACAGAAAATCAAAACCATTACTAGAGTGGGTTTAAAGGGTTTGAAGTAAAGGAAGGAATGTATGCCATCCTCGTGGGCTGGAAGAGTCTGTGATGTAAAGAGGCTGCTCTTCCTCAGTTGGCATCCAGAAGCAACGCAACCCCAAGCAGAAGCTCAGCGGGACTTTATCTGACAGACTGCGCTCTTCTCTCCCTCTTCTGTCCCTTCCTTGCATAATCACGTAAGGAAGAATGAGGAGCTTGTTTCCTGACTGTCAGAGCAGAGTTACAGGTACGTAGAGGGGAACTAGAGTGGACAGACCCTTTTCAGCGAACTGGGTGTGGATGTATGTCATCGTTGTTGTCAATATAAACTCTCACAGAGACAGCTCAACCGGAGTCCAGGATGAGGCGCACGCCGCGCGTCATTGGTCTCTAGTCCCAAGTCTTTCCAGGTGACAAACCTTGAGAATACAATATCCACAGTTACATCTCTGTTTGTATTTTCACCAGATGGAGGGCAATTTAGACCCTGAAAAGCAGCTGGAGAGAGAGCTCAGTCAGTAAATTGTTTGCTCCATGGGAACTGAGTTTACATCTCCAGGATTCTCGAGCAAACCCAGGCATGGTGACAGAAGGTTGGAATCCCAGCACAGGGGAGGTAAGGACAGAGGACCAGTGAGGGACCTTCTCTCAAGAGCAAGGTGGACAGCTCTTAAAGAAAGACACCCAAGGTTGGGCGCTAGCCTCCAGGTCTATCTACACACACACATAAACATAAACACACATGCATCCAAGCACAAAAATCAAAATAAATGACAATAGTAATCAAGTACATCTCACTGAAGAAGAAGGAAAAGAAGCAGCAGAAGCTCACATAATTGAAAGCATTTTAAAGACAGAGGGCATCTCCATAAGCCCAAAGCACAATCCCAGGGGCACCTAGTCAATTATTAAAGTGCAGGTCTGACTTTACAGTCAGAAGTCTAACAGACCACCTGCCAGTCAAATGTTCAATGTTATGACGGATCACGGCAAACATTGAAATCCTGGACCATGTCAGGGGATGAAAGCCCACACTGGTTCTGTGTTATTTCTATCAAGAATCAATAACTTGAATCTAAAAAAATGATCCAACAGGGACAGATCTGCACTGGCTAAGGACAGCATGGGCTATGATCTTCATGCCGAGTCAAGAACACAGCATTCAGGGAACAACGAGGAGCTGCTCCTGGTGGACAAAGAGCAAAGAGACACGTGCTAAAGGTAATGCAGGGTCCTCAGCTGAGTCCTCCGAATGACTGGTGAGGCTTGAATATGGTCCACGGCTAGATGTCAATCAAAAGTCAGAGCTGACTTCCTGATTTGAATGGCTGTAGGTTCTGCAAGAGTGTTCCTGGTAGAAACACACAAGTGTCCAAGAGGGATGGCACAGTCTATCCTCAAATGGCTTAAAGACCATAGTTTTTGTTCTGTGCTTGAAACATTTCTTTGAGTTTGAAATTGTTTGAACAGTAAAATATAAAATTAAATTAAAATGCCTGTGGACACGTAAACGCCCAAGAAGAACAGAGGCACAGCTGAAGGAGAACCAGTCAGGGGGAGTTGGGCTACCGAGGATCAGGAGGTATGGAAGGATGCTAAGAGTGACCATGTGTACTTAATGGCACAAGGGTGGAGAAAGGGACTAGTGGGCCGAAGTGAGCACACGTAAGCAGGCTCACTTCAAATGGAGACTTCATAGCTTACTAGTTAGGGCTGCCAAACAGCGGGGCGGAAAGGAGCAAATGGGGCTGGGTTAATTAGTGGACCATACGGAAAAGGTTAAACCATGAGCACTGCCAAGCACATACACAAAAATTAAGGCCAGGCAGAGCTGGAAGTGAGCAATAGGAGACTTCGAGCCGGGGTAGGACAGCAGAACTTACCGAGATGGTGCAGATGTTCTCAGATGAATTATACACGACCTAACGCGCCTAGACGACATTGCAAATGGTCGAGAATTTACTTTCGACCTAAATCTCCTGCATGGGCACTGACCATGTATTAGAAAGATAGCACAGATTATTTTTTTAAGTGATTGAAGAAAATGTCTTCATAAGTTTGTCTTGGGAAAAGACTTTTGAAAACAAAAGTTTTAGGTATTTAAGGGAAAAAATGATACTTTATACTTTGTTAAAATTAAGATTTGTTCTTGGGCCAACAAAATGACCCAGTAAGTAAAGATGCTTGCTGCCCAAGCATGGCTACCTGTGTACAACGCCAGAAACCAGGTAAAGGTAGAAGGAAACCCAGGCATGCATTTCACCAGTACTGGTGCCAAAGCTGGTCCCTAACCTCCACACGTGAGGCATGGAACAAACCCACTCACACGCACAGACAATACTAATAAATGCTATGAAAGAGAATTCTGTTCTTCAATAAAAGAGCAAGGGAAGGCATGAGAAAGCAGAGAAAGGGCGTGTCATATAATTCATAAAGCACTTAAATTTGGTATCTACAAAGAAATCTTCCAAACTGAAAGAAAAGGACAGTCAAACAACAAACCACACAGGCTATATTAGCAGAGACCTTACAAGAGATGATATGAAATGATATATGATCTATAGTATGCTTACTATCATTAATCATGGAGGAAATGACAATTAGAAATCCAATCATATAATGCTATCCCGTGATAGGTTGACGAAAGTCGGAAGACTGGCAAGAGGAAGGGCTGACTTGAGTAAAGCTGGCTGCTCTGCTGTGTCGAGGGGAGACTGTGTCTTGTCACAGCTATTTTGGACAACCCTTTGACCCTCCCTGGTAAGTTGAATGTACGCATCTCCTATGACAACAATCTCATTTCTAGGCAAATATTCACATAAACATATGCACATGCATGCCAAGAAACATGTTTAAGAATAGCCATTCTCACTATTCACAATAATGAGAACCAGAATAATCCACAAGTGTCCGCCAACAATAAATTGGTAAACAAGGCTTGGAAAGATGACGTAGCAGTCAAGAGTGCATCCCGTCCTTGCAGAAGATCAGTTCCCAACACCCATGGCAGGTGCAATTCTAGCCCCAGGGAGTTTGACACCCTTTTTTTGGTCCCATGGGCATCACATTCATGGGTTCAAATCCACATGCACTCAAGTATGTGTGCATACACACACGTAATTAAAAAGAAAACCTTTGGGCTGGAGAGATGGCTCAGAGGTTAAGAGCACTGACTGTTGTTCCAGAGGTCCTGAGTTCAAATCCCAGCAACCACATGGTTGCTCACAAACATCTGTAGTGAGATCTAATACCCTCTTCTGGTGTGACTGAAGACAGCTATAGAATACTCATACACAAAATAAATAAATAAATAGAAAATATTTTTTTAAAAGCAAAAGATTGCTACAGCACACTATCCTATAGCAACAAAAATTAACGAACTACTGATTCATGCAGAATGGGCATGCACTGTGTGGAGCAAAGGAAACAGCCAGAGAGGAAGTTCTTCCTCTTCAAGCCCACACCATCCTTCCATTCCGCACTCTGCGTTTCTCTGTCTCTCCCAGGCTCTACCAACAGGAAACACCGGAGTGAGCCTGCAATCGAGGTGGAGGAAGGACCGCGCCTTCTCATGCGATCAGCTGTTTCTGGTTCCCACTTTTACCTCCATCACAAAAACGGCATCACTGTGTCTCATTAGAGGTCTGAGATTCACCTTTGCAGTGTCCCTTCCTTTGATCTTCGAACTGTTAACAATTCCAACTTCTTTCCTAGGTTTCAGCATCCCTGGAGGCGACAACTGTGTCCTAAACTTATTGTCTTCATGATGCCTTCCGTGGTCTCTTTGTCTCCACACTTCTTCCATACCCAAATAGAAATTGATTATATTAACTTATTTCTGAGGGTGTGGATATATCTCAGTCGCTAGAGTGCTTGTCTAGTCCCCACAAGCCCCGGACATCAACCCTCAGCACAGAAACCACAACAAGAACTAAATCTCTGCTAAAAATAACCGGTATGACGTCTATGCACTGACTAGAAGCTCAAAAGAATAGCGTGGTTCCATTTATATAAAATTCAAAAGCAGACAAAACTAGCAGGATCCTTAGGGAGGCAGGTTGGGGCTCTGCATTGGGAAGGTATGGGGTGAGCTGTTTCCAGTGACGCAGCCTAGTTCTCTTTGCTGACTTCCATACTGATGCCACAGAGACAACACGTGACTGATTCGTCGGACTGTTTGCGCATGCTCCGCCGTTTTCAGCGTGCACGTTTGTATCTTTTCTTTTCCCGGTTGTTTTTTTTTTTTTTTCACTTTAATAATAACTTTTTAAAATTACACTTACATTAGTTTTCTTTTCTTTCTTTCTTTCTTTTTTTTTTTCTTTTCTTTTTTACGGAGCTGGGGACCGAACCCAGGGCCTTGTGCTTGCTAGGCAAGCGCTCTACCACTGAGCTAAATCCCCAACCCTACATTAGTTTTCAAAAGAAGCCGGGTTCCTGACCTGGAATAATATCGTTTTGTATACACGTTGCCTCCTGGCTTCTGGCTTGCATCAGGAGCACAATGTCACTTATACGCAGGGGGACAGGTCCCGCACGCAGAGTTCCCATGTTGACCTGGATGTGACTCATGAACTGGAAGCTTTCATGGGCTCTCCAAGAGTTCCTCATACATGCTGAGGCCCAAGAATCCCTAACATTGGCCATGTTATACGTGTTTATCGGACATTGGCCACATGCTTTGGGTTATAGGGAGGAACACTTATCAGATGTGGTGGAACATATACCATAAATCCATATGTAAGGAAACTCTAACACCTATCATATCCCTATGAAACCAAACAGTAGACCTATCCATCTCCACATTCCCACAGGTGTGGGATGTCTCCTGACAACATTTTAACGGTTGCTAATGGAGCTGAAAGAGTATGGGGTTTCACGATTAGCTTTCCTCCCTTCTTGAAGTAAACACTAGAAATCTGGAATGCATTTGAATGCTTGATTTGACCCACATGACAGTTCTTGACCATGGACCCCTGGAGACTCTGCTGGTAGCTTTAAGAACCATAACCAAGGCATGGTTTCTGTAAGGTTTCCAAGGAGTTCTCTGCCCTACATTCGTAAACTTCCTAAGAATCCGTAGGCTCTTGGCCCAGGGTTTGTCCTGTTGAATGTCTATGTTTGGTAGAACTCTTACTCCAGAAGCAGGTAGGGTCTTGGAGGTTTACTGGTTGACCTGCTTTGGATGCCTCAGAGTGAGAGGCAGGAGCAAAGTCAGAGGCTCCCATTCTACTTCTGTTCCTAACAACAGCAGCAACCTGATTTCTTTATAGCAGCATTTTCCCAATAGAGACTTCTGGCTTCTGTGTAATATTATGAAGATTTATTTAACATAACCAATGTTATCATTGAGCAAGAGATGAACTGAAGACATCGGAAAGGAATTTGAATTACACTCTAAAATTGAGACTTGTATCATCAACTGTGATAATAGCTGAAAATGTACCAGGATTTTCCCTGACGGTAATACATGTGGTGTTGAATCCCTTGTGATTTGAGGCATCAAATGGAAGATTATGTCTGGGGACAATAATGAGCTTAGTAACCACATGAAAATCAGAAAACATAGGCTAAGTCCTATTCCTAGTACTAAGGCTTGAAGACAAACAATAATGATATTTGAGTGTGTACTTTTATTCATGATAATTTGTCATCGGTGACAAGATCATCAGACCCACTGGAGCGTCTTCTTCCTGGCAGTAAACACTTGAGGTGTGGCTTGAAACTCATAGGACTGATTGTTGTGGAATTGTTGTAAGACCCCATACCGGCCTTATCTCAGGAGCGCAACCCACAGAGAACACATTGACAAAGTGACCGCTGCAATAGCATGAGGGTATAAGGTTTTTAATCCACATACGGGGGGTGCTCATCCACTCAGGGAGAGGCAACCCTGAACCCAAAAAGCACACAACTTTTATTCATTACAGAGGGCAGACTTCAGCAACAGGGTTAGCTGGCCCATTCTCATTGGTGGTACACAGGACAAAGGATCTGGTCAGGTATTGGCTGGCCTGCCTAAGGGGCTGTTTCTTGACTTAGTCAGTCACTTTCCTCATCCAGCCCTTCACCTGGCCTTGGAGAATCACTGGGAAAGGGCTAAGTTGGCACGTCCCTTGGGTGGGGCGGGGGGGGGGGACGGGACAGGACTGAGTGGTCAGGAAGAGTCATTATGACATCTTGTGGTCGTTCTTGGAATCTACCCCAGGGAGGGGTGGGGGAACAGTTGTTTTTGTTTTGGCTGGTTTCCATTAAGCCTGGGTACTCTGACCACCAAGACCTTGCTCCTGTATTCCCAGAACTTTGTTCTTACAGCTTTGTTCCTTGCATCTATGAAACTTATTTCTTCAGAATCTTTTTTATAGAGCAAGTTACATGAACTTTTCCAGGAAGTGGTTTGCCCTTATGGTAATAATCTTACCAAGGGGGGGGGGGGGGGAAGGAAGGAAGGAAGGAAGGAAGGAAGGAAGGAAGGAAAATTAAGAAAAACAAGTTGCCATAGTTTCATTCTGTTGTTCTGTTGCTATGGTAAACATCATGACCAACAGCAACTTGGGATTGTTATTGAGGATTTCAATTCCAGGTCAGAGTTCATCACTAACAGAAGTTGAAGGCAAACATAGTGGAGGACGCTTGCCGGCTCTCCCTGACTTTTGCTCAGTTAGCTTTCTTATACAGCCGAGATTCACCAGCCTAGGGATAGGCTGCTGTTCCCATGGGCTGGGCCCTCCTACATCATTATCAATCAAGGAAGTTTTTCGCAGACATGGCTATTTCACAGGCCATTCTGAGGAAGGCAGCTTCTTCAGTTGAGTCTTCCAAAGGCATTCTAGTTTGTATAAAGTTGACGCTAAAGATCAACCAGAGTGCAAATTGATTTTAAAAGTTTTGTTTCACTTGTACTTGTCAGAAACATAAAATACATTTAATACAGCCCTTGGGAGGCAGAAGCAGGCAGACCTCTCTGAGTTCCAGGCCAGCCAATGCTACATAGTGACATTCTGTCTCAAAAGGGGGCTAAGTGTGGGGAATGAGGATGGAGATAGAATACATTCATGCAATGGATGCAGAGAAACCAGAGTCTGCCTTTTACAAATACTTAATATGAGAACTATCTGTGTGTGTAAAAGGAAAAAACTTATAAGCAGTAAAGCTCTGTATGCCAGACTGCAATAAGTTGCTATATATGGTCTCACTTAATCCTCATATTAGCCAACAGCATAATTAATTCTCTGGTTTCTCATTTTACAAATGTGAAGCACGAATTAGAGACTTAAGAACCTTGACTAAGATCGATGGCACAGTCGAGATTTGAACTTGACTTCAGAGTCCATGTGTTAGCTGTCCTGCTGTATTGTGTCTTGGGACACGTGTCAATTACTTTCCTCATTGCTGATACAGATGCTATTTAAAGAAGGAAGGCTTTACTTCAGCTCATAGTAGGAAGGTAGAGTCATAGGTGTGGAGGAGTGTGAAGGAAGCAGATGAACACTGGTACCCAGCCCAATTTCTCCTCCTTATTCAGTCTCGAACCACAGCCCATGGGATGGTACTGCTCTGTTAAAAATATTTGGAAAGATCCTTCTGGACAAATACACCCAGAGTTGTGTTTCCATGTTTATTCCAAGTCCTACTAAATTGGTTATGGAAATTAACCATCACAGGGCACAAAATTATACATGTAGTATGATGTCAACGTAATGACAAAATATGGTGCCCTGAGCATACATATAAAGAGGAGTAGACGGGACGGAGAGAAAATAGAGTAGAGCTGGAAGACCGTCTCCACAAGCACCACCACAGCTGAGAGCAGAGTTCCCTGCACCCAAATCCCTTGAGGAAAAGAGGTGGACCCTCAGAAGTGTGGATACTCCTGAGAAGTCAGAGGAGACTACTCTCTGCCCACAGTCCAGACCCAAGAGGGAATCGCATAGTGCCAACTGTGCCCGCGGGGTGCAAGGACCTATGAGTAAACAGGGGCAGGACCCTTTGATTCCTGCCGGTGCCTAGAGCTGGAAGACAGTCTCCAGGAGCGCCGACACACCTGAAATCAGAGCACCTGTTCTCAGGAAAGCTGAAAGAAAACAGGAAAACAGTTCTACAGGAGTGCTGACACAGAGGCCTACAGCATGGTAAAGTCACTCTCAGAAACAGAAAGACAAGCAAACACCAGAGACAACCCAATGGCTAGAGGCAAGTGGAGGAAACTAAGCAAGAGAAACCAAGACTACTTGGCATCATCAGAGCTCAGTACTCCCACCAAAGAAAATACTGGATATCCAAACACACCAGAAAAGCAAGAATTAGACTTAAAATCACATTTTTTTTGATAATGATGGAGGACTTTAAGAAAGACATAAAGATCTCCCTTAGAGAAATGCAGGCAAACACAAGTAAACAAGTAGAAGCCCTTAGAGAGGAAACACAAAAATCCCTGAAAGAATTACAGGAAAACACAACCAAACAGGTGAACAAATTGAAAATGGAAATAGAAAAATGAAGAAAGCACAAAGGGAGACAACCCTGGATATAGAAAACCAAAGGAAGAGACAAGGAGCCATAGACAGAAGCATCAACAACTGAATACAAGAGATAGTAGAGAGAATCTCAAGGGCAGAAGATACCATAGAAAACATCGACACAACTGTCAAAGATAATGTAAAACGGAAAAAGCTCCTACCCCAAAACATTCAGGAAATCCAGGACTCAATGAGAAGATCAAACCTAAGGATAATAGGTATAGAAGAAAATGAAGACTCCCAACATAAAGGGCCAGTAAATATATTCAACAAAATTATAGAAGAAAACTTCCCTAACATAAAGAAAGAGATGCCCATAAACATACAAGAAGCCTACAGAACTCCAAATAGATTGGACCAGAAGAGGAATTCCTCCTATCACATAATAGTTAAAATACCGAATGCACAAAACGAAGAAAGAATATTAAAAGCAGTAAGGGAAAAAGGTCAAGTAACATATAAAGGCAGACCTATCAGAATTACACCAGACTTCTCACCAGAGACTATGAAAGCCAGAAGATCCTGAACAGATGTCATACAGACCCTAAGAGAACACAAATGCCAGCCCAAGTTACTGTATCCAGCAAAATTTTCAATTAACATAGATGGAGACAAAACCAAATTTACACAATATCTTTCTACAAATCCAGTCCCACAAAGGATAATAGATGGACAACTCCAACACAAGGAGAGAAACTACACCATATAGAAAGCAAGAATATAATTTCCTTGCAAGGAAACCAAAAGAGAGGCAAACAAACATAATTCCACCTCTAACAATGAAAATAACAGGAAACAACATGCACTATTCCTTAATATCTCTCAACATCAACGGACTCAATTCCCCAATAAAAAGACACGGACTAACAGAATGGATATGTAAAGAGGACCCAGCATTTTGCTGCATGCAGGAAACACACCTCAGAGACAAAGACAGACACTAGCTCAGAGTAAATGGCTGGAAAACAACTTTCCAAGCAAATGGCCCGAAGAAACAAGCTAGAATTGCTATTCTAATATCAAATAAAATTGACTTTCAACCAAAAGTCATTAAAAAAGATAAGGAAGGACACTTCATATTCATCAAAGGAAAAATCCACCAAGATGAACTCTCAATCCTAAATATATATGCTCCAAATGCAAGGGCACCTATATTCATAAAAGAAACCTTACTAAAGCTCAAAGCACACATTGCACCTCACATGATAATAGTAGGAGATTTCAACACCCCACTCTCATCAATGGACAGATCATGGAAACAGAAATTAAACAGAGACATAGAGAAACTAACAGAAGTTATGGACCAAATGGATTTAACAGATATTTATAGAACATTCCATCCTAAAACAAAAGGATATAACTTCTTCTCACTACCTCATGGAACCTTCTCCAAAATTGACCATATAATTGGTCACAAAACAGGCCTCAACAGATATAGGAAGATAGAAATAATCCCATGCATACTATCAGATCACCACGCACTAAGACCGGTCTTCAATAACAACAATAACAGAAAGCCCACATATACATGGAAGTTGAACAATGCTCTACTCAATGACAACTTGGTCAAGGAAGAAATAAAGAAAGAAATTAAAGACTTCTTAGAATTTAATGAAGATGAAGGTACAACATACCCAAACTTAAGGGACACAATAAAAGCAGTACTAAGAGAAAAACTCATAGCTCTGAGTGCCTGCAAAAAGAAAAAGGAGAGAGCATATGTCAGCGAATTGAAAGCACACCTAAAAGCTCTAGAACAAAAAGAAATAAATACACCCAGGAGGAGTAGAAGGCAGGAAATAATCAAACTCAGGGCTGAAATCAACCAAGTTGAAATGAAAAGGACTATACAAAGAATCAAAAAAACCAGGAGCTGGTTCTTTGAGAAAATAAACAAGATAGAATAACCAGAGGTCACAGAGAGTGTATCCAAATTAACAAAATCAGAAATGAAAAGGGAGACATAACAACAGAATCTGAAGAAATTAAAAAATCATCAGATCCTACTACAAAAGCCTATATTCAACAAAACTGGAAAATCTAGAGGAAATGGACAATTTTCTAGACAGATACCAGGTACCAAAGTTAAATCAGGAACAAATAAACAATCTAAACAACCCCATAACTCCTAAAGAAATAGAGGCAGTTATTAAAAGTCTCCCAACCAAAAAGAGCCCAGGTTCAGATGGGTTCAGTGCAGAATTCTATCAGATCTTCATAAAAGACCTCATACCAATACTGTCCAAACTATTCCACAAAATTGAAACAGATGGAGCACTATCAAATTCTGTCTATGAAGCCACAATTACTCTTATACCGAAACCACACAAAGAACCAACAAAAAAAGAGAACTTCAGACCAATTTCCCTTATGAATATTGACGCAAAAATACTCAATAAAATTCTGGCAAACCGAATCCAACAACACATTAAAATGATCATCCATCATGATCAAGTAGGCTTCATCCCAGGGATGCAGGGATGGTTTAATATACAAAAATCCATCAATGTAATCCACTATATAAACAAACTCAAAGATAAGAACCACACGATCATTTCATTAGATGCTGAGAAAGCATTTGACAAAATTCAACACCGCTTCATGATAAAAGTCCTGGAAAGATCAGGAATTCAAGGCCCATATCTAAACATAGCAAAAGCAATATACAGCAAACCAGTAGCTAACATCAAACTAAATGGAGAAAAACTTGAAGCAATCCCACTAAAATCAGGGACTAGACAAGGCTGCCTACTCTCTTCCTACTTACTCAGTATAGTTCTTGAAGTTCTAGCCAGAGCAGTCAGACAACAAAAGGAGGTCAGAGATATACAAATTGGAAGGGAAGAAATCAAAATATCTCTATTTGCAGATGATATGATAGCGTACTTAAGCGACCCCAAAAGTCCCACCAGAGATCTACTTAACCTGATGAACAACTTCAGCAAAGTGTCAGGGTATAAAATTAACTCAAACAAATCAGTAGCCTTCCTCTACTCAAAGGATAAACAAGCTGAGAAAGAAATTAAGGATATGAAACCCTTTACAATAGTCCCAAATAATATAAAATATCTTGGTGTGACTTTAACCAAGCAAGTGAAAGATCTCTATGACAAGAACTTCAAGTGTCTAAAGAAAGAAATTGAGGAAGATCTCAGAAGATGGAAAGATCTTCCATGCTCATGGATTGGCAGGACTAATATAGTAAAGATGGCCATTTTGTCAAAAGTAAGCTACAGATTCAATGCAATCCCCATCAAAATTCCTACTCAATTCTTTACAGAGATAGAAAGAGCAACTTGCAAATTCATTTGGAATAACAAAACATCCAGGATAGCAAAAACTATACTCATCAACAAAAGAACTTCTGGGGGAATCACCATCCCTGACTTCAAGCAGTATTACAGAGCAATAGTGATAAAAACTGTATGGTATTGGTACAGAGACAGACAGATAGACCAGTGGAACAGAATTGAAGATCCAGAAATGAACCCACACATCTATGGTCACTTGATCTTTGACAAAGGAGCTAAAACCACCCAATGGAAGAAAGATAGCTTTTTCAACAAATGGTGCTGGTTCAACTGGAGGTCAGCATGTAGAAGAAGGCAAATCAATCCATGCTTATCACCCTGTACAAAGCTTAAGCCCAAGTGGATCAAGGACCTCCACATCAAACCATATACACTCAAACTAATAGAAGAAAAACTAGGGCAGCATCTGGAACACATAGGCACTGGAAAAAATTTCCTGAACAAAACACCAATAGCTTATGCTCTAAGATCAAGAATCAGCAAATGGGACCTCATAAAACTACAAAGCTTCTGTAAGGCAAAGGACACTGTCATTAGGACAAAACAGCAACCAACAGATTGGGAAAAGATCTTTACCAATCCTACATCTGATAGAAGGCTAATACCCAAAATATACAAAGAACTCAAGAAGTTAGACTGCAGGGAGCCAAATAACCCTATTTAAAAGTGGGGTACAGAGCTAAACAAAATATTCTCAGCTGAGGATTATCGAATGGCCAAAAAGCACCTAAAGAAATGTTCAACATCCTTAGTCATCAGAGAAATGCAAATCAAAACAACCCTGAGATTCCACCTCCCCCAGTCAGAATGGTTAAGATAAAAAACCCAGGTGACAGCAGATGCTGGTGAGGATGTGGAGAAAGAGGAACACTCCTCCATTGTTGGTGGGATTGCAGACTGGTACAACCATTCTGGAAATCAGTCTGGAGGTTTCTAAGAAAATTGGACATTGAACTGCCTGAGGATCCAGATATACCTCTCTTGGGCATCTACCCAAAAAATACTCCAACATACAACAAAGACACATGCTCCACTATGTTCATAGCAGCCTTATTTATAATAGTCAGAAGCTAGAAAGAACCCAGATGCCCTTCAACAGAGGAATGGATTAAAAAAATGTACATCTACACAATGGAGTACTACTCAGCTATCAAAAACAATGACTTCATGAAATTCATAGGCAAATCGAATGAACTACAAAATATCATCCTGAGTGAGGTTACTCAATCACAGAAAAACACACTTGGTGTGCACTCATTGATAAGTGGATATTAGCCAAAAAGCTCAAATTACCCAAGATGCAATCCACAGACCACAGGAAGCTCAAGAGGGATGACCAAAATGCAGATGTTCCCACTCCTTAAAAGGGGAAAAAAATATCTATAGGAGGGGATATGGAAGCAAAGATTAGAGCAGCAACTCAAGGAATGGCCATTCAGAACCTGACCCACATGTGGCCCATATACATACATACATACACATACACACACACACACACACACACACACACATATATATATACATATATATATGTATATATATACACACACACATACACACACACACACACAGCCACCAAAACTAGGTAAGAATGATGAAGCTAAAAAGTGCACGCTGAAAGGGACCAGATGTAGATCTCTCTTGAGAGACACGTCCAGAACATGTCCAATACAGAGGTCAATGCTAGCAGCAAACCACTGAACAAGAACAGGACCCCCTTGGGGGGAATTAAAGAAAGGATTGAAAGAGTTGAAGGAGCTTACAACCCCATAAGAACAACAATGCCAACCAACCAGAGCTTCCAGGGACTAAACCACTACCAAAAGACTATACATGGACTGACCCAGGGCTCCAACTGCATATGTAGCAGAGAATAGCCTTGTTGGGACACCAGTGGAAGGGGAGCCCCTTGGTTCTGCCAAGGTTGGACCCCCAGTGGAGGGGGTTGTATAGGGGGAATACCTGTATGAGGAGGGGGAGGGGAGGGAATGGGGGCTTATGGACAGGAAACTTGGAAGGGGAATAACGTTTGAAATGTAAGTAAATAAATATATCTAATAAAGAATTTAAAAAAAAGAAAATAGCTAGAAGTCCTCACCAAGGATCAGATTATAGATTATTTTGTATTGTCTTCTCCATGCTTTTCCTCCTCTTCCTCCTCCTCCCTCTTCCTCCTCCTCCTTTTCTTGGGACAGAGTCTCACAATGTAACTTTGGCTGGCCTGGAACTTGCTATATAGAGGAGGATGGCCTTGAACTCAGAGGTCTGCCTGCCTCTGCTTCCCCAGTGCCAGCCACTAACCCTGGCTTCTCCATATTTTCTTATAGCACTCATTCTTTTTGTAAATATTTACCATTTAATCACTTAAAAATAATGTAAAGCAAGCACATCGCTAGCATCTAATGTAGAGTGGAATCCACTGTACAGGTGACAGGCGAGCTCTTCCTCACGCTGCAGCTTTCCTGCCTGCTCACACACAGTTCCTCACCCTCTCTAACCTCAGCCTGACCTGGAGCTCACAGAAAAGGGATATTACCTATTCCAGGCCTTTCCCTTGAGCCTCAGAGCACGTATGGAAACCACTTTCTCCTACTGCTCTCCTGCCCTGCAGTGGCTATTCCTGGTTGTCAACTTGACTACATCTGGAATGAACTACAATCCAGAATTGGAGGGCTCACCTGGGATCCTGACCTGGATCTTGGCAGGGAGACCTTGAGGCACAGTGGCCATGGAAAGCTTAGGACCGGGCAAGGTAGTACATGCCTTTAATCCCAGGAGACTGAGGCAAGACCTCTGAGGTCTTGGGACAAGGCAAGTCCCAGATCTAGGCGAGGTGGTACAAACCTTTAATCTGGGCCAAACTTTCTGCTGGAGACCTACATAAGGACATTGGAAGAAGGAAGGTTTTGTCTTCTTGACTGCTTGCCCTCACTTGCCAGCACATCTGTTGGGACCTACGTCTACAGAAGGCCAGCTGGGACAAGTAGCCTCCTGGGACTGAGCAACTGCTAGATTCTTGGACTTCCCACCCACAGCTGCCCATTGTTGGGGAATTGGACTACAGACTGCAAGTCATCACAATCAATTCCCTCAATATAGAGACATTCTACAAGTTCTGTGACTCTAAAGGACCCCGACTAATATAAGCACCCTCCCCCATCTCCCCTACACCCACTCTCAGTCTGTGCCTTCTCAGTTTCAATATCTACCCGGATGATGCATGCCCAACCTCCAACCAATCGGTTCCTTGGCTCCCTTGGCACACAAGTACCTCTCAGTGTCGACGTCACTTACTCAGGCTCCTCTACCACACTTCAACTGTATTGTTAGACACGCTTCACTTCCGAGCCTCCTCTGGTCTTTCCCTTCCTACACATTTCTTCTCTAGATTTGAGTCAGGGACCCACCAGTTTAACACAGAAGCCCCAAAGCCTTTCATCATAATCCTTGAGACAATCAGACATGGTCAGCTCCATGTCTGTACCCAGAACTATGCCAGATTTACAAAAGCGAGTGGTTTGGCCCTCACTTTAAAACTCACAGTTCGGGGCTGGGGATTTAGCTCAGTGGTAGAGCGCTTACCTAGGAAGCGCAAGGCCCTGGGTTCGGCCCCCAGCTCCGAAAAAAAGAACCAAAAAAAAAAAAAAAACCTCACAGTTCCACAGGAGGGTAAAGATGATTACCTAAGTAAATGGTGGGAAGTTGTGAGCACTGGCCCTTCTCTTTGGCTTTGCCACACAGTCTCAACGCGCCAGCCCATGCAGATTATTGTCTTTCAGTCTTTGTTTACTACTGGGCAGAAACCTAAGCGCACTCTTTGCACAGTCCCTTCCCTGGAGAAGGTTTGTTCCAGCAAATGATGTGGATCTGGTGTCTCTGCCACCGTCTATGAGCTGACTCCATTCCAGGAATCTCCGCCAATCGCTCTGCTCGCCCATATTCCATTACAGAGTGAAGAAGCTCCTGGATCCCGAGCACGGTTACGACAGCTTCATTCCTCACACTGTTGGGCTGAGTGCCCCTGAATGGACTGATATGAAGGAGAAGAGGGACGCCATAGAAAACCTAGAGGGAGCCAGAGTCAAATGCTATGGACTCTCAATCGCAGGAGTGTCATCTATCTGGGAGGTACTTAAAACAAACCTGAGAAGTAAGAGGCTGCTCCTGCATGGTCCTCAAGCCTTCCTAAGACTGGCCCCAGGATAACTGACTTCCCTCTTGTCTTTACTGTGCAGAAAGAAAGCAGTAAGGTAGACAGAATAAAGAGAGGTCTGGAAGAAATGCAGCAGACTAAATGAGACAACCCCCTGCCCCCCAGAGAAAGGAAACAGTGAGTTCCCATAATCCCTATAGTGTGACCCATAGACCCTACATAACTTCTGCCTTTGAGCTGCCTAAGTGTGTATGAGTTCAGAAGTCACACATGCTACAGCCTGCCTACAGATCAATTGTCTGTTAACTCTAAGACTTTTAAAAAAGAGAGACATCTCTTGTCTTTCTTTTTCTCTAGAATTATTCTTTATTATATTCTACACTTTTAAATAAAGATCTAGTTCAGGGCGGCAAACGGTCCAAGTCCTAGCATCTTGGATATGGAGGCAAGAGGATTACAAATCCGAGGCTAGACTGGGCTACACAGCAAGTTCAAGGCATCCTGGGCTCTACAGGGAAATCCTATCCTGAAAAAAACCTAGTATAGACTGTGAGGAAAACTGTGGACCTCCTTTCCAGCTGTTGAAATGCTCTGCTTTTGGGCTGCTCTACAGTCACAGAAGAGGGTCTTCTGTCCAGTGCAAACACAGCTACCCCCAACCCTTCTGTCCTGAGAACTTACAAGAAAGCAGCTGCACGCTGCTAGCCAGCAAGGAGCGAAAGGTCTGGGAAGGGCAATTATGAAGACGACAGAAGGAAGAGAAAGGACACTGTGTCGTTTTTATTTTGTTTTGTTTTGTTTTTCTTAAAGGATTAGAAAGGCAACAGATGGAATTTTTTTTTAGATAGGAAGAAAGAATTGGAACCAAGAGGAAAGATGTCTGTTCCGGAAGTTCAAAGTGAGTGATGGGAAAGAGGATGTAGACAGAGGAAAGGAAAACAAAACATGCAAGAGTGCAAAATGGACCTTCAAGAGCTGTGGTAGCAACACCCCCACTGAGCCCAGAACCCAAGTTCAAGGTGACAGCAGAGCTGCTCTCCCCTGAGGTCCATGTCTTTGCCTACAGACGGTGAGTGGCCTTGCTATGTCTACACATGGCCATAAGTACACCAACGTCCCGAGTGCATTTTCCTTTATTAAGACACCGATGGGGCTGAATTCAAACCCTATCTTTGTGAGCTCATTTAACCCCAACTATTCTTTAGAGAGCCAACCTCTAACTAAGGTCACACTGGGAGTTAGAGCCTCGACCTCTGAATGTAAAAGGGCTCAGCCCTGCATGTGGTAGAATCTGTCTCAAATGCGACTGTGACTTCCTCAGTGTGCCTGTAGGACTGCAGCAGAGACACAGGGCAGGGCTGAGCAGAGGGCAAAGATACATTCCAGAAGCCACAGCAGGACGAAGATTAGCACACTTAGTGATGTTTCCCATCCAACTCTGTATTAGCCAGAGGGAACAGTGTGTGTGTGTGTGTGTGTGTGTGTGTGTGTGTGTGTGTGTGTGTGTGTGTGTGTGTGTGTGTGTATTTATATCAGTTTGATATACATATATGAGATTTATTAGACTGTAGTCCAGCTATAAAAAATGGCGGTGTCCTGATAGAAGGGCTTAGGGTCTGATAGTTGCTCAGTCCATGAGGCTGGGTGTCTCAGCTGGTCTTCAGCATACACTGGAACCCTGAAGAAGTAGGTCCTGAGACCAGTGAAGGAACGCCTTGGCAGAAGGGTAGATGAACTTGCCAGTGAGAGTGGGGCCAAGCAGGCAAAACCAGAAGCTTCCTTCTCCCATGTTCTTGTATAGAGGCTGCCACTAGGAGGTGTGGCCCCGATTTAGGGTGGGTCTTCTGACCTCAAAAGATCCAGATTTATGGTGGCGTTTTACCTTTTGTTAGGGTTTTTATTGCGTGAAGAGACACCATGATGAAGGCAACTCATAAAAGAAGCCATTTAATTGGGGCTGGCTTACAGGTTCAGGCCAGTCTTTGACAGACATGGTGGGAAACAGGAATGGTTCTAGGACAGTAACTGAGAGAGACTGAAAGAAACAGAGAGAGACAGAGACAAAGAGAGACAGAGAAGACACACACAGAGGGAGAGAGAGAGAGAGGGAGAGGGAGAGGGAGAGGGAGAGGGAGAGAGAGAGAGGAGAGAGAGAGAGAGAGAGAGAGAGAGAGAGAGAGAGAGATGGGCTTTGAAACCTCAAAGCCCAGGCTAGTGACACACCTCTTCCAACAAGGTCCCTCCCCCTAATCCTTCCCTGACAGCTCCTCAGTTGGACTAAGCACTGGAATGTGTGAGTCAATGGAGCCAATCTCATTCAAACCACCACAGCTTTCCCTCCTGAAATGACCCATCCCTCACAGGTGTGCCCAGCTGCTCGGGTTTCTAGTTGGTTCTAGTGTAGTCACGCTGAGAACTAAGATTGGCCATCACATACTCCCCTTAGCCTGTGTTTCAATGACAGCTTCCTAACAAGGGCCAGCACTGTGTCCCCATGCTCACAGACCATCTACTAGTGACAAAGGAAATCCCAGGCACCAGCTTAGCTGTGAAGGGGAGTCCTCATTATCAACTTGGAATCACCTAGGAGACACACTTCTGAGCACACCTCCGAGAGTGTTTTTTTGAGACATTGAACCAAGAAGACAGGATCCATCCTGAATGTGGGCAGTGCCATCCAATGAGCTGAACTCTGAGATTGATTAAAGGGGGAAGAGGGAAGTCAATTGAATGCCAGCCTCTCACTGCCACACACTTCCTGCTATAAGGGACTGTGACCTCCACCTGTGAGACAAAATAAACTCTTCCTCCCTTGAGTAGCTTTTTGTTAAAGATTTAGTCAGGTGAGCAAATTGTGCATCATTAATTCTGTGTCAAGCAGATAACAGGAAGCACACAGAACCACCTATGAGAGAGAGGGGGAGGAGAGAGAGAACCTGCAATATTCTGCAATATTCTCATGTAGACCAATCATGCAAATGTGACCAAATGCACTACATGATGATTCTAGGTTACAAGTAGATACTGGTTAGTTTTTGTTCTTTTTTATTGCAGTGATAAAAAAGCCATCACCAAGACTTGGCTCCAGAGGGTTAGAGTTCATAATGGTGGGAACAGCATAGCAACAGGCAGACATGGTGGTGGAGGCAGGAAGCTGAGAGCTGATGTCCTCACCTAGGAACACAAAGCCAAGAATAAACTGGAAATGGCATGAGGCTATTAATCTCAAAGCCTGCCCCCAGTGGCATTCCTCCCCCAGCAAGGCTAGGCCACTTAAGTTCCCAAAAAGTACCACCAACTACAGACCTGGTATTCAAATCCCAAGGGACACTTCTTTCTCAAAGTATTACAACCACTTGAAATTTTTTTATTGTTTTGATGTTTTTTAAAATAACAAGCTGGGGGAAGCCTCCCAGTGTTTGTGAATGGTAGTCTGCGAAAACCAACTTCTTTTCCCCATGTGGGAAGCCTATACTTACTTTGTAGCACATTAACTGTGAATAAATTGGTTAACTTTTATTCAATTCAGAACACGGTTAATATGTTTCTATATTATATAATAAACTTATCTATGATAAAATTAAGATTTCTTAGTGAAGGAGAGTTCTAGAAAACTCACATATGCCACCTTGCTTTGGGGGTGATCTGGACTCTAAATATGGCATTGAACAAATGTTCACACACACACATATGCACACCACGCCAAAGACAGAAGTTTCCAAGTTTCAGCTGACTTTTCTTTGAGCACTTTCAGTACCTGAGATTTAGATTCTATACCTTTCTGAGGTTTTTATAAAATGTTAATACACGGTGCAAACCTTTTAAATGTATTTTCTCACTCAATTATTTAGGCTTAATGTTTATGTGACAGTGTTGGGGCTCTGACTAGGTTTCCATCATATTCAAAGTACTGCTACTCTCTGGCCACCTCAGGGTAATTTCCGACATTATGACAAACATAAAAACTGAATGCCTGAACTTGTGAGTGCAAAGTAGTTATATTATAGCGTTATAAATTATCTCTCAAAAGAACCCATTCAGTCCCATATTAGAGTTCATTTCTGTAACATAAAATTTCATGTCTACACAGGGAAATCTCAGGAATGTTACTTTATATAGTTCTGGGCTTTTCTTCAGGTACAAGTGGAAAGAATGCCTCTGGCATTACCATGGAATACAGAAGGAATGATATACCTCACATGGCCCTAATTGCTAAGACTATCTATAAAATGTGGCTATGTGTATTTATTTAAACATGTATTTTATATTTAATAGCTATTATATGTAGAATAAAGCAAATTTTTAATTGGCAAGATGACAATGGAACAGACACAGACACTCCATCCTTCTATCCCAGGTAGATTGAATTCCAATTTTCAAACTATTGCTGCACCAGCTCCCATGACAGCCTGTTCTAGGTTTCTCCTGGCCTCTGGCTCCTCAGTTTTACTCTGCTTTCAAAATTCCCCTTCTTCTGTTACTCAAATGCCTTCCCCTGAGCCTTTGCCTAGCTCTAGCCTCAGTCTCTTCGGGGATTCTTCCCTTGACATCGGCTTCCACTGAATCGTCAATGGAGATTCCCATCCTGAGAGCTTCAAAGCCAGCCACACACGTGTCTATCGGACACCTCGTCTTAAAGACTCACGGGCACTCAGAGCATGCATCTACTACTCAGAAATCTTTCAGGGTCTTCTTCCTGTATTTCCTTGACCATCAAGTAATGGCTTCACCTCGATGCCCATCTCTTGGATTTGCTTTCCAACCTTGTTTTAAGACAAGGACTCTCACTGAATCTGGAACTTGTCATTTCAGTTGGACAAACTGGCAAGCAACCCTCCAGCATCAGCTTCTCTCAGTTCCAGCACTGAGGTTACAGATGAGAGTGGTCAACCTCCAGCTTCCTAACACACACACTCACACGTGCACACGCACATACACACACTCACACATACACACTATACACACAGGCATACACAGACACATAGACATATACACACATGCACATACACATACACATACATACACACTATACACACAGACACACACAGTCACACAGAAATGCAAACACACAAATTATACATACACACACATATATACACAGACACACATGCCATACACAAAGACACACAGACAGACACACACACATACACACTATATACACAGACTCACTCAGACACACATAGACACACACATTTATACATAGACACACACTATACACACACATAGGCAGGCATACACACACACACACACACACCTTACACCTCTCTCTCTCCCTCCTTCCCTCTCTCCCTGCCTCTAAAGTTGATTGCTCAATAAGTACTTTGATTCTATAAGCTAAATAGCTCTTAAATCTTTCTCCTCTCTCCATCATTGCTTTTAATGATTTTGCTGACAGACCAATAATTTCAGTAATTTTCCAAAAATATCTCCCTCTTTGGAAGACTTCGAATCTACTCTTTACACTGTTGTTTGAATGATGTTCTTTATATGCAAATGATACCGCATTCCCATTCACATCCATAGTGGCCACGTTAGCAAACTGCACTCCGAGTTCTGCTCCACTGCTTTGCCCAGACTTCTTTCCTTCCCTAGGAGGCCTCTGTACCACCAGCTTCCTGATACCAGCGCCCTGGAAGCCAACTCAGTACCATCTCATCAGGGAGTCCTGTCCTTACTCAGCCTACTTAGGTGTCTGTCCATGTGCTGACAGACGCTAAATTTATAAATCAGTTATACTCTACAATATGCTAATATCGGTTTATCTTCTGCTCTGAACTTTTCACTGGATTGGGAAACCCTTAAGTGTCAAAACCCTTTATCTCTGTGCCCACATGATCTGGCATAGAATACGTGCTCTTCAAATATTTATGAAGTGGAATTCTATATTAAAACTTAAATTGAAGGAAACTTTTGGCGTATAATATCAAATTTATGGATAGCCACAGTCAGACATTTGTTTTTCATGGTACCAGAGAATCAGAGATCTATTGTTTTAGAAGGGACACAGAAAAAATTTAAATGGTCTCCAGAGGTCATAACCAGAGACCAGGAATAAAAGGGTTAAAGAAACACTGGTCTAAGGACAGAAAACTTTACACAGTTAAGAATTCTACTGCCACTGAGCATGGAGGTAAATCCCCGAATGCCTAGTACTTCAGAGGGTGGGTGAGACAGGAGGATTACAAGTTTGAGAGTAGCCGGGCTTTACAGTAAGTCTTGTCTTGAAAATAAAATTGAGCTGAAGAGGGGGCTCAGTCAATAAAGTATCTGCCTCCCAGAAACCTCATTAAAAATGGTCACTGGGTGGTGGTGTCACATGCCTTTAATCCCAGCATTAGGAGGCAGAGGCAGGCTGGATAATCTGAGTTCAAGGCCAGCCTGGTCTACAGAGTGAGTTCCAGAAAAGCTAGGGCTATATAGAGAAACCCTGTCTCAAAAAAATTCATACATACATACATACAAACATACATACATACGTACATACAAGTCAGGTATTGTAGTTCATGCTTATAAGCCAGCACTGGAGAGGTATTAAAAGAGCCAGTGGGTTGGGGATTTAGCTCAGTGGTAGAGCGCTTGCCTAGCAAGCGCAAGGCCCTGGGTTCAGTCCCCAGCTCCTAAAAAAAGAAAAGAAAAGAAAAGAAAAGAAAGAAAGAGCCAGAGTTGGGGTCAACCTAAGGCCAGTAGGAAAGTTCTACCACAAACCTCCAAGCACAAAGACCCCTCCCTTCTGGTAGGGCTAGTTTAGTTCCTGGACCAACTGCAAGCTAAACTGTCAAACAAAGCCACTGTGACTCCCAAATGGAGATTCCAGAATGGTCCACTGACCACAAGTCAGTTTGAAGATTGATTTGCCCCACCGATAGTACCCTGCCTAGTAACCAGTTGTTTGAATTCTGCCCCAATTGTTTGCAAGGCACATAACTTCCCTGTTAGAGTCTGCTCAGGGTCGCCTCTCTTGGAAAGGGAGCTGACCCTAACATGTTGGAATAAAGTTCCCCTTCATTTGCATCGATTACTGCCTCTGTGAGTCTCACTCAAGGGGTCCTAGACAGAGGTCAGTTCGGACCTCACAGTATAAAAAGTCACAACTCTGTGGCTCACTGACCAGCTATTCTATGTGACAGTGAGTTCCAGGCCAAAAAGAGACCTTATGTAATGGCAATTGTAGAGTTTTCGTTTCTTTAAAAAACGAAAATATTATGGACATCTGGTTTTTTGTTAATCCCAAGTGCTTCAGATTGTCCATAACAGCTGACTATGATTTTCCTCATGCTCTAAGCAGGTACATGATTTTACCAAGGGCAGATAGTTTCTGCAATTGTGTGAAATTTGGGATTCTAGGCACTTTTCTGAGGGTATATAAATGCTAGGGCCTCAAGAGGCCAGGTTGGTTTGTTGGTTGTTTGCTGTTGGCTATTGTTAGTTGTGGTTTATTAAGTAGTCATGTGCCAAAAAGGAAGAAAGAAGAGGATCTTAGAAATCCTAACAATGAAGATCAAACCTGCCTAAGGAACTCAACCATCCTGATAAGCTTACGTTTTCTAATGGCTTTTATAGTACAATTGTCAATAGTAGAAGTTGTTTTAAGATCTCAACATATTTTCTTGTCTGAAAAACTTAACTACTTTTCAACAGTACTGACATCACTCTGGCTCTCCAAGTTTCGTTCATTTGAAGTGTAGCTACCTGGAGATTTAAAGAGAACAAACTCATTCATCATCTATGGTACAAGTACCGTGGGTTCGATAATCTTTATGGGAGTCATTGGAATCAACGATTTGTGACAACAGCAGCTGGTATTTTACCAACTATCCCCATCTTCCTCCAGGCAGAACTGTACATTCTCATATCTAACAGCCAATAGCCACGGAAGCAAGGATACGTGTCCTTGCTAACATGTTCCAAAGGGTCACAAGTTCGTGGTCTTACAATATTTGACAGAAATCCCTCCTGTTTTCAATCATCCTCAGTTATAAAGTTATCAAATTACAAAAACATGAGGATTAGAATCTTTTCAAAAACACTTCCCTGTCTGGGTTTTTTTTTTCAACAGCCAAATGAAATTATTTTTATGAAAGAAGACTTGCTGAAATCTTTTACTCCTTTGTATAATCAGTCAGCTTTTCATGGAAAAGAACCTTGCTCCTTCAGCATGGAGGAGAGGAGTACTTAGCTCAGTCATGCAGAATAGCATTTAAGGACAGGACAGAATAAATATGATGCTCAATCTCTTTCCCGTTTGTTCCATAATTATGGGGAAAGTTAGATAAGAGTCTCCATCACTCAAGGATTAGAAGGGAGCATTCCAGCATAGTACTCAGTGATGGTTCAGTACCATGGACTGTGGGATAGCCATCTGCAGTTCCACATGGCTGGATTTTACTCTATTTTAATCCTTTCAAAAGTAGTGTCATTTCTGGTGACCAAACATTCAAGTACATGAGCCTATGAAGACCATTCTTATTCAAACCACCACGGAAAAAAATTTTTAAAAGATAATCTAACAGCAACACAAAGGCTAGTTTGAAAGGAGTTGATATTAAAGTTGGGTCTATCAGTTGGGAGGCTGTCACAAGACTCTGAATGGCCCTCCATTCATGATAGAGGGAGATGGAAAGCCAGGGCTGTGAGAGAACTTGTTACAGAGGAACACTTTTAGTGGCCCAGGTCCTCTTGATCCGTCTACATCTAGCTCTGATATGTTGCTAAAACATCTTTTGGAGGTGGGGGCAGGGGAATAATTGCCCTTGGTAATTAAGAGAGGCTATAAAAACACCCCAACAGGGTACCAAAGAAGGAATGAAAAAGCTAAAAAAGAAATGGCTGTGTGACATCACTGGCTGATTCTATTCCTTATGCACACATGGAGGACCTGGTCTCTGAGATGATAAGGAATTTTCTAGAAAGAATTCTGTCATTGTGCGAAATACTTGACAACCTGTGAGGAAAGATGACTTTAGATCCATGGCTGTAGAGATTTGGTTTACCTATTGCCTTTGGGTCAATAGCAAGGTCACATGATATGGCATTGTGTGGTCATGGTAACCAAGAAGTGAAAGAGAAAGAGGGAGAGGCTGGAGGCCCACTACTTCCATCAAGAATACTAGTCCAATGATCTGGTCTCCTTTCACTAGGCCCCGCCCCTGGGGTGCCCCGACCTCTGAAGGGCACCACAGGCCTTCAGGGACATTCAATATCCACACTGATTCAGAAGCTGAACGGTGGTTGCCTTCTAAAGGCTGGAGCTGACAGGATATGTTCATATGAAGAGAGGCTCCACCGTGTCAATGGGAATGCCAGCACTCAACTAACAGAGGGCATGTGCTATGACCTAATAGCAAAGGCAAGTGGATATAATTAGAATTAATTCCTGCAAGACAGGAATGGCAGCCGGAAAGATCTAATGCCCAGTGGTCCAAGGATATGCCTCGCCTCGCAAACAACAGCATTCCCAGGAGCCTGAAGGCAGTAAGAAGTTGCTTGAGTAGTCAATCAAAGGGAATCAAGAAGTGAAGGCTACAAAGTGACATCGTGACACCTGGTTAAATAAAAGGCCATGGGGGTTACACTGAGGAAAAACAAACAAAAAAAATACAGAGCTCTTCCTTCGATCTAACTCAGGAGGCTAATCTAGACATTTTCTAGGCTGCAGGACTCATAATCAGGGTGACCATACTCAGCATCCGGCAGCATGTACACACTTCTGCAATTTGTGAACCAACAGAACAACAGGAAATGGTAAATAAAAAAAACACAATACATGGATATGAGTGGGTGCGGACCTGGGTAAACTAGAAAGGAGATTAACAGAGTGTGGCGGTTTAAGTGTACGTAGCCCAGGTCAGTACCATGGACTGGTATTTGGAGGTATGGCCTTGTTGGAGTAGGAACTTGGTAGGAGTGGGTGTGTCACTGTGGGCATGGGCTGTAAGACCCTCATCCTAGCTGTGTGGAAGCCAGTATTCTGCTAGCAGCCTTCAGATGAAGATGTAGAACTCTCAGCTCCTCCTACACCATGCCTGCCTGGATGCTGCTATGCTCCTGCCTTGATGATAATGGACTGAACCTCTGAACCTGTAAGCCAGCCCCAATTAAATGTTGTCCTTGTAAGAGTTGCCTTGGTCATGGTGTCTGTTCACAGCAGTAAAACCCTAATGAAGACAGTGAGGGTCACAGAGGTGCTGGGGAGGCTATGGGAAGGGCAAAGGGTTACTCGAGGTGTAGAAACGGAAAGGAGATGGGGGGTTAGAGAGTAGAGTTAGTGCTTGGGGAGGGGGGTTGGGGAATGGGGGAATGGAGGGCGGCCAGACCTGATCCCAACAGTCAGGAGACTGTGTTAGGAGGGCCATAGGTTCCAGGTCAACTTGGGCTACATAGTGTCAACTTGGGCTTCTGTCTGAAGAAGGAGGAACAGGAAGAGGAGGAGCAGGAGGAGGAACAAGAAGAGCAGGAGGAGGAGGAACAGGAAGAAGGAGGATCAAGAGGAGGAGGAGCAGGCTGGGGGAGTACTGGCTGGTTTGTGTGTCCACTTGACACAAGCTGGAGTTGTCACAGAGAAAGGAGCCTCCCTTGAGGAAATGCCTCCATGAGACCCAGCTGTAAGGCATTTTCTCAATGAGTGATCAAGGTGGGATGACCCAGCCCATTGTGGGCGGTGCCGTCCCTGAGCTGGTGGTCCTGGGTTCTATAAGAGAGCAAGCTGAGCAAGCCAGGGGAAACAAGCCAGTAAGAAACATCCCTCCATGGCCTCTGCATCAGCTCCTGCTTCCTGCCCTGTGTGAGTTCCTGTCCTGGCTTCCTTTAGTGAAGGACAGCAATGTGGAGGTGTCAGCCAAATAAACCCTTTCCTCCCCAACTTGCTTCTTGGTTATGATGTTTTGTGCTGGAATAGAAACCATGACTAAGACCGGGGTGGGGTGGGGGGCCAGGAAGAGGAAGAAGAGGTAAAACAAAAGGAAGAGGAACAGGAGGGGAAAGGAGAGGAGCAGGAAGAGGAGGAGCAGGAGAAGGAACAGGAAGTACCCATGAGCAGCAGAATGGTCTTTTGGCACAGTTGGGGGCTATATAACCAATTCGTTCTCAGCTTCCTCTTTCTGGAACACTCTGCCTTCAGATATATATATTCTTGGCTAACTCCTCTCTTTCTGGCCCTGAGCACATCTCTCTTCTCATGGAGCTGACTGCAGGAGATTTATCTGAGTCTTGAGGCTTGAGCTGGCCCCGTGTGCATGGACAGTTGCCAGCAGTTGTAGATGATGGAGCGGGGATGGCAGTTATATCTAAGAAGCACATCTCCACACCTTCTAGTAAACTGTTTAATCTAAGGACTGGACCACTGCCTCCAGCACCTTTCTTATTAATCAGCGTTTGATGCTCTGGTTTCGTCAGATAGTGTAAATCTCTTACTAAACAAATATTTATCTGAAGGAGTAGTTTCTTCATTCTCAAGTTTTAAAAGAATAACCCCCAAATCGTACCAGCTTTGGTCTCCATAAAACTGTGCTATTCTGTCTAGCCCAACTGTTTCTTTTTAATACCATGACCCATTATGCAATCCCCCAAACTGGCCACTCCTGATCTCACTTAAAATGCTTTATTTCTCACATTCTACACATTTATTTCTGTTTATTTATTATTGTCTAACTCCTTTCACTAAAAGGTAGTGGGAATCTTAATGTTATTCAGAGACACCACATGTCTTATATGATGCCTTGCACATAGTAGGTACTCCTGAACAAGGAGAAAGAACGAACATGAGTGCTGGGGTTTGCATCTTCAATATCCCCTAAAGCCTGATGTATTAAAGGCTTGGTCTCTAAGACAGCTTATGAAGGTAAGGACTTTGGAAAGCAATTGGATTGTGAGGGTTCTGATCTCATAAAAGGATTCATCCTTTGATAAATCCGTGGTTAAAGGACTATTTGGGAGACTTTCAGTGATGGAGTCTAGTTAGAGCAAGCAGGTCATTGGGAATGTGCCCCTAGTCTCTCCCTCCCCGCTCCCCCCCCAAACACACACACACCATAACATCAGTGAAGTGAACAGCTTCATCACATCCCAAGATATTCTGCCTAAGCATAGCCTCAGAAACACTACCACCAAATGATCAAAGACTAAACTTAGAAGCCAAAACCTTTTTTCATTTCTTTAAATTGTTTGCTCCGGTTGTTTGGCTTGTTTGCCTCGGCTGTTTTGCCATAGAAATGGAATGCTGGCTAATGCCAAAGAGAGATGGGAGAAGGGATAAAGGAAGAACAAGAAGGATGGAGAAAGCCAAGGTGGGAGGAGGGAAGGGGCTGGGCACACACCACCGAACCACACCACTACAGAAATGAGAAGCCGTATGGCAGAATGTGTCTCTCTGGTACATTCGTTATTTTGAGCTGGTTATCCTGAGATGATTCTGACACAGGCTATAGGTCTGAAAAAAAATCTTTTGTGGAAAAAATTTACATCTATAAAGGAAATTTCCATTTGCAGGGCAATCTCTCCCTCTGTAGCTGCAAGAAAATGATAACAAGGTCTCCTGAGACTCGATGAGAGCTTGACTGAACTACGTGTAGCAAACCTTACCTTTGTTTAAGGTTTCTTCCTGCCTATTTCTTAACCATTTAAAAAAAATGGGACCTTTCCACATACCAGCCATCGTTTGTTTTTGACAAGGATGCTATTTAAGCCTGAGGCTTAAACCCTTTCTTTGCAATCTACACTCGAGATTTATTCATTTCATTGTATTTTTCTCTCGTGTGTACAGGATGTCTACATACTAATAAACTCCTATTTGTTTTTCTCTTCTTAATCTCTCTCTCTCTCTCTCTCTCTCTTTTTTTTTTTTTTGTCTCAGGGAATCCTAGTAAATGTTTATGAAGGAAGGAGTGAAAATTAGACCTCCTCTTCCTCCCCCAAGGAGGAACCAAAGACACAGTGCTACCCCTGGCTGAGAACCAGGCTCAGGGAGTATCTCTGAAGGGGGTCCTGGATTCTTGTGCCCCCTCACAAAGAATTGGACAGAGAGGGTAGATGGCAAGCAAAGGGAGAGAAATTCAAAAAAAAAAAAAAGATCATACATGAGGAGAGGGAGAGGGAGAGAACAGGGACTGTGGCCCTGTTGTACAAGATTGGGCTTTTATACTGCCATGACTGAGTTCTCTGGCATATTGGAGTAGTACAGGCTATGTCAGACATGCTCTATCCTTTACATGTGTCATATGTCTTGTTGGCATCAATGCAGTGTGTGAGGTCCATGCTCTGATGCCAAGAACAGAGGATTCTGGGAGACCTGGAGGTTGAAGAGATTTCAGGAACCATTGGCCAATACACTTTACTCACAGGCTTGCAGGCTGCTTCCCACACAGCCTCCAGCAGGTACCCAGGCTTGCTGAGAACAGGAATGTGCATGTGTGCAGACACACACACACACACACACACACACACACACACACACAGGCAGACTGGTTAAGGTCCAGGCTCCTGACCTCAAGAGCATATTTATAGAAAATACCATAACAGACTGCACCAATGTTAACTTTGGGGTTCCTCAGACATCTAGTGTCAGCCATTTTGTGCTGACTCATTGTCCTCAGATGTCCAACATCAACCATGTTTCGGCTGATTCATATCAGATACCCATTTCTGCATCATTATGGCCTTCTGTTCCCAGCACAGAGATGGAGTATTGTAGATTTCTACTGAGCCCTACTGTATTCTCAGATCCTCTGGGACCCCTTTGGCTGAGCCAGAAGCACGGGCTGGCTATAGTTGGCCTGGGAAGGCATGGAAATGGGGTTGCCCTAGCCTTCCTCTTTTTTTTCACTCAAGGTGCTAAGTTTATAAGGATCGGTGTAAGGACCTCATTCTCCACACTTCTGCTTCCACAGGTATTAGTAATGGGGCAGCTGAAATAGAGCTGAGGCAGAGCAAGGGAGCAAGTCTAGAGGTCATGGTGTCAACAGTGAATGTCAGCAGTCTATGGGGCATAAATAAGTATCATCGTCAACAATGGGCCAGTGAAGGCTCAGAAGGCAACTTGAAAGGGCGAACTAAAAATGGCCACCCTGAAGAGACTCTCATTAAGCTTATGACAACTGCAGGACTCTTTCTCCTCATGTCAAAATTTTCTTTCTCTGATTTTACTCACCTAAAACTCTCTAACATGGCAAACATAGCACCAGCAGGTCTTGCCCTCCCTTACTTCCCTCTCCCTTGCTAAACCTGCTAGATTCTCTTATTTAGACACTTCCACGGTCCTAAAACCAGTCACAAAATTCTATTTCTTTCTTTGGCCACTTCTTTATATATCACTCATTCCTGAAGCTGACCACCAAGATCCACTAATCAAGATTCATCATTGGCTATACTAACATGTCCCATCAGGACCAACCAACTCATCCTAGCACAGACTTCCCCTTTTTCTCCTAAAATAAAAATTCCTACAGAGATGCCTGCTACTGTCTTTGCCCAATCCAGAGGAAGCCCCACTCCCCCCACCCCTGCCTTGTCCCTCCAGGGTAAGGAAATCTCATTTGTGTGATGAGAATTTGGTGTCTGGGTATGTTCTGTGCTGACTCCGAGGCCCTTCAACTACAACTTGAAAATATTACACAGAAAACTTAGAAATGAATGATTCATAAATTCTGTCTCATACCCTTCTGAGCCCAGTGTTAAAATTTCGCCTGACCTTTCCTGGAGTGCTTGGGTTCAAGGAAGCTAATAGTTGTACTACACTTCACCTCCTCCAGAGGCATTGTATATCTGCCCGCACTGTTTCCAGAGCCCTAGGCCATGGGCCTGATTCTCCAGGTTCCAACAAACTAAAATGGATCATCGCTACCCCAAGAAGAGAGGTCAACAAGTCTTGGTGAAGTAGGGAAATAACTGACTCAGTGTGACCGACCACACTGTTTAAAAACAAGAATGCTGTTCAAAGCCCCGTCTTCATTATCAACAACCCCAGGACTAAAGAGGGAAGGACAAACCATGCAGGGTTAAAAAAAAAAAAAAAGGTGCGAGGTCAAACAGTCTTGGTGGCTTGGTTGATCATTAGTTCAAGCAGGGGGCCAGCAGAGTCCAGGGAATTATTTTTGCTTGAGGGGGCAATTTGGTTCCCATCCTGAGATGATTGCTCACACTTGGGTGGGTAGTGGCCTGGTCCAGCCACTGGAAGAATCTTTATTGATAGAGGTGTATATAGTATAACTGTGACATTTCAATATGGTGCATTCTGAAGGGTCAAAGAGGGTCCGCAAAAAGAACTTGTGCCATCAATATTTTGGCCTGTTTTATAAAACAAACAAGTCTCTCTCCCTCATTTTTTCTTTTACTTGCATGTGTGCTTAGCTTTTACTGTGACATCTTCCAAAATACGGGACACCTGGTGATTTTTATTGTGCATGTGTAAGAAATTTACAGGTTTGTGCTTACAGTGTGCTATGCTACTTATAATATTTTGTCAAGTAATCTTATGCCATGTAAGTTTCCATGATATTAAAAATTAGATAAGACAAGTGCCTAGATAGATGGCTCAATGGTTAAAAGTGCTTGCTTTGAAATCTTGAGAACCAAAGTCTCGATCCTAGCGTTTGCATAACAAACAGACATAATGCCTTAACCCCAGCTTCAATGTGGACAGAGCCAGGGGGACTGACGGGACTTTCTGGCTTGCAGCCTAGACAGATGCTGCCTCAAAGGAATAGGCAGTCACAGAGGAGGACATCTGGTGCCCTCTTCTGGTATCTGCATGCACACACCCTCATGCACATCAATGTACAGCAATGGGCACACATGTACACACACACACACACACACACACACACACACATGATAAATACCAAATATACTAAATAAATAAGCTCTTCAAAAAGGTTAGGTGAAATGAATTTGATTTTTAAGGCTTTTATAAATCAAATGAATCAGGATCCTAAGCATTCCTGCTTCATTTTTATTCATATCCACATTTATACTGCAGTTTCAGGATCACATTGTATATACGGAGACATACAAACACACTTGCAACTCAGGTGCACAGAGACTTGGCCTTACATGAGCAAAATTATTCTCTTTGGCAAGGAAACGCACTCTATGAAACTTAAAGAGGCTGGAAATGCAAAATATTTGTTTTCCGGAAAAACTGAAATCTGCATTTCCTTGCTTCCTTTGGGACCTGGTGAGAAGCCCTTGCAGTCAGGCAAGGACTAATTGTTCAATAGAGAACACTAGAGAAGCTCATTGTACTGGGATTCTATCCATATGTAATTTTCATTCCCAGAACCCAGTACTTTCATCTGTCCCCGTGTCTTCCAAAATCTCAATACCCTTGTTGATAAGGAGACACAGCTACAGATTGTCATTTCATTTTTGAGAGCCATTCAGACAGAAAGAATCACACTACAAGCTTAGGCCCAAGAACAGATTGAATTCATTAAAAAAAAAAAAAAAAAGTACAAGCCAAACTGTTCATCTCTGGTACATGAGAAATTACCACTGTTGTTGTTAAAACCATATGCTCTAGGTAAGAGGACAGGCTTTGTGTTCCCTGTGACATTTGTGCTGAGGAATGTTAATGTGCTTAATGCTACTATGTGCTTAGCGGTAATTTGCAAATTTGAAAAGCAACCCAGAGTTCAAAAAACGAGTAAGGAAATAAAATCGTAGCCTGAGGTCTTTCTCCAACTGCGTCTGGATGTTAGAGTGCCAGTAAAGACCTACTATGATATTTGAGTATGCAGATTTAACTTAAAAAAAGATTAATGTATTTTATGTATGTGAGTACACTGTAACTGTCTTCAGACACACCAGAAGAGGGCATCAGATCCCATTACAGATGGTTGTGAGCCACCACGTGGTTGCTGGGAATTGAACTCAGGACCTCTGGAAGAGCAGCCAGTGCTCTTAACTGCTGAGCCATCTCTCCAGCCCAGGTTTAACTTTTTAAAGTTTATTATTTGTTTGTTTGTTTAGTATGTGTCTGTCAATGTATACTACACACGCACAAAATGTGTGTGTGTGTGTGTGTGTGTGTGTGTGTGTGTGTGTGTGTGTGTGTGTGTGTGTGTCCTAGAGGCCAGAAGAATGAATAACTGCTTAGCCATCTCTCTGACCTCCAAATTTAACATTCTTTTTTAGAAAATATCTGTTGGGGCCAGAGAGATGGCTCAGCAGTTAAAAGCATTGTCTGTTCTTCCAGAGGATCTGGGTTCAATTCCCAGCACCCACATGGCATCTCACAACCATCTCTAACGCCAAGATCTGACAACCTCCCACAGACATACAGGCAGGCAAAACACCAATGCACATAAAATAAAAATAAGTAAGTTATAGACTTTATTTTAATAAAAAAGAAAATATTTAATTTTCGTCTGTGTGAGTATCTACAAGGTGTGTGCCGTATGTGTGTAGTGACCTGAGGCCAGCAAAGGGACTGGATCCCTTGGCTCTGCAGAAAACAAAACAAAAACAAAGTAAAACAAAACAAAAGGGTATCCCAGTAAGATTTACAAGTAGCATTCATCAGAGACAATGGGAGCCCCAAGGGAGTAGAATGAGATATGGGAAGAGTTTAAAGAAAAAACCATTGAGTAATAATAATCCCATATGAATCCAAACTTGCAACAATGAAAGTGAAATCATCCCTAGGTAAGCAAAATGGTTATAATTTGTTGCTAATCAGACTAGAAAGCTAAACCCAAGTAATCCCAGACATCATTGGCTCGTGAAAACATTTGAAACAGCTCCCTGGATTACTGAGCCAGTCAACTGCAAGCCTACTCCTGAAAGAGTTAAGGAGATCCAGTCACAAACTGGAACAAGAGTATCAATCAATTTTATTCATAATAGTAAAAATGGAAGAGCAGTCCAAATGTTCATCAATCAGTGAGTGAGAGAAACAGTACACAGTACACCCGTACAATGAGGCATTACTTATCAATAAGAAGAGATGGTATATTAAGACATGCTATACCATGAATGAACCTTGATATATACTAGATATGGTTGTTTAATATGCGCTGAGATCCCAGGTTCAATCTGCAGCACTACAGACATTTCAATTCATATGAAATCTCAAAACCAGAGAGGTCTCTAGACCCAGAAGGTATCTGTATTCGTGGTTATCTAGGACTTGAGAGGACAAAGGATGGGAAAATGATAGATAAAGATGATGGATAAAGGCTTTCTTTGTGGGCGCATTAGTCGGCTTTATACTGCGGTATTGGTTGCTCTTCTGTGGCTAGCATAAAAGATTGTGACCAAAGCAACTTAAGGAGAAAAGAGTTTCTGTTTGCTTACAGTTCCAGAGGACTAGAGTCTGTGATAGTGAGGAAGTCATAACACAGCAGCAGGAACAGGACCACATTTTATCTGCATACAGGAAGCACACAGGCAGAACAGGAAGTGGGGCGGGGCTATAGTCTCAAAGCCTGCCCCTAATGACGTATTTCCTCCAGCAAGCCTCCACTTCCTAGAGATTCCGTAACCTCCAGACAACAGTTCCACCAACTGAGAACAAAGTATTCACGTACATGAGCCAAGGAACTCGTTTAACCGCCACAAATATCCGAGAGGCCAATTTCTGAAGGGAAAAGCCCAGAGTTTTAAACTTAGACAGTCACACACACACAGCCCACAATGGGTTGGTCCTATACTTTGAGCCTGTGGTAGCTTATGTGGCAGGAGTGTATTGAAAAGCAAGACTGTTCACACCGTGACAAGGAAGCCAAAGAGGCAAAGAGAAGAGCCCAGAATCCCACAAGGCTCCTAAGGTCATATCCCTAGTCTAAAAACCTCCTACCAAGCTCTGCTTTTTAAAGGTTCTACCACTTCCCAATATTGCCATGCTGAGCCACACAAACCTTTGGAGGACATTTAAGATACAAGCTATAGCAGAGGCCAGTAAAGAGTTCCCTAAAAATTTGAAGTCAGAAAGGTACCTCACTGGGAATGAGAGAGCCAGCTCCTGAAAGTTGTCCTTTGACCATGAATTGTGTTGTGGCACATGCACAGTACACACACACACACACACACACACACACACACACACACACACACAAACTTTTTTAAAAAATTGACCATCTTCATGGTTATAATCCTGAATAAACAAAAGGTTCACCATGTTATTTAAAAGCGTTCATTTTATTCATGAACTGTTGTAAAAATTTACTGTAGATATCACGACAGTTTTTGCTTCTAAACACTTTGCAAAGTATTTCTTAAAAACTGTTTGTTGCTCAGGGTTCCAGAAGTGTATATTTTCTCCATGTGTCGTGTGTGTGTGTGTGTGTCTGTCTGTCTGTCTGTCTGTCTGTCTGTCTGTCTCTGTCTGTCTCTGTTTCTCTTTGTGTCTCTCTCTCAATCTCTTACCGTCTCAATCTTTTTCTGTCTCTGTCTCTCAACCTCTCTCTCTCTCTCTCTCTCTCTCTCTCTCTGTGTGTGTGTGTCTGTCTCTCTCTCTGTGTGTGTCTGTCTGTCTGTCTCTCTCTGTGTGTGTCTGTCTCTATCTGTCTGTCTGTCTGTCTCTCTCTCTGTGTGTGTGTGTGTGTGTGTGTGTGTGCAGGCAGACATGTATATCAGTGTGTTATTATCAATATAGGATCATATCTCCAATTCTTCTCAGTCTCAAGAGCCTACAGTTTATAAAGATCTTCCATACATAGAATGAAGATGCAGTGTGGAGACCCTCCCAAAGGGCCGTTGCACCACCCACCTCCCTGGCAAGAAACTTGGTGTGCAAATATCTCAGCTCTTGCCAAGGACATGATCAAAGATGAGAAGAGTACAATGTTCTCTTCACAGAGAGAGCATCTCTGACCCTGGAATCGTCTTTCTGCCATTCGTGTCAGCCAAGAGAGCAATGCTGCTGGCTAGGAAGCCATGAATTGAAGAAGGTTAGAGACATTCTACTGCATGGAGTGTGAATGAGAATCCCTACAGAGACTGAGCACATGCCCTGCACTGAGCCATGGCTGGAAAGCAAACTGCTAACTCTTCTGATTCACAGCAAAGCTGCTCTGCTCATTCTGTTGGTTGTCTTCTCCATTGTGTGAGTCAGGATGAGAAGCCCTTCCTCTGACTACAGCTCCCAGTGCTCACCGATGACTAGGAGACTTCGCCTAAGAAGCCATGAAGATGTGAAGAAGCAATTTGACAGGAAAAGGCTTAAGTTTTTTTTTTTAATTGATTCCAAGTAAATACAGGCTAAATACCCTCAACTTAGGAAAAAAATCCTTGGTAACACAAATTTCAATATGTTAGCTCAACAACACTATTGAGAAATGCTATTGCTTGATCTCACAAGAAAAGTGTTTTAGTTAGGGTTTCTATTATGAAGAGGCACCATGACCATAGCAACTCTTACAAAGGAAAATATCTCACTGGGCTGGTTTATAGTGTCAGAAATTTAGCTCCTTATTCTCATGGCAAGAAGCGTGGTGGTGTGCAGACAGACATGGTGCTGGAAAGGGAACTGAGAGGTCTACATCTTGATCTGCAGGCAGCAGAGGGAGACTGTGTGTCACAGCAGGCTTAACTTGACATATGAGATGTCAAAGCCTGCTTCCACAGGGACACACTTCCTCCAACAAGGCCATCCTCCTAATAGTGCCACTCTCTATGGGCTAAGCATTCACACACATGAGTCTATGAGGGCCATTCTTATTCATTCAAGCCCGAGAAGTAACAATCAAATGTTTGTGGCTGGAGACAAGGTTTATTCAACATCTTCAAGGAGGAAATGCCCTTCTCAGACCCCTTTGATTGCAATATATCTTTTCTGCACATTCCCAGAATTCCCCACAAATCACTCAACTGTGGGTGATGTAATGAGTGTTCATTATCATATTAACACAATCTAGAAGCACCTGAGAGACAGGCCTCTGGGCATACTTATAGAGCACTGGTTCTCAACCTTCCTAATATTGGGAATTTAATATAGTTCTTCAGGTTGACGAGACACATCTCCCCAACCATAAAATCATTCTCATTGCTATTTCATAACTGTAATTCTACTTTTATGAGTTGTAATGTAAATATTTGATATGCAGCATATCTGATATATGACCCCTATGAAAGGGTTGTTTGACCCCCAGAGGGGTCATGACCCATAGGCTGTGAACTGCTGATGTAGATAAGATAATAAAGTTAATCATGTTAATTCTGTGTTAATTGTGGCAGGAAGTCCTGGACAGTGTGAATGGAGTGGAGACTCAGGACAGCAGCTTGCTCCTGTTGCTCCCTCTCTGTCTCCTGACTTTGTAGGATGGGACCAGCCGCTTCAAGCTCTGGCTGCCTTGGTTTCTCCACCACTGATGAACTACACTTTGAACTATGAGCAAAATAAACCTTTTTCTCTTGGGTTGTTCTTATTTCTATCACAGCAATAGGAAAAGAAGGTAAGACAGATAGTGGAACCAGGAGGCGGGTCATGGCTGTGATAAACCTATGCCCATCACATAGGTTGAGAACCACTGCTCTCTAGGTATGTCCAGAGGCCATCAAAACCATTCTGTGACAGAAGACAAGACTATGGAAAGGAGTTTGGACAGTGGGAGGCTGAGATTACGAGACTTTAGAGGTGAGCAAGGACTCTACTAGGAACTAGGCTAGGGACAATTCTTGTGATACTTTGATGAAGAATATGGCTTCATTCTGCCTGTGTTCTGAAATCCTCAGTGAAGATGGATTTAGAGATAATGGACTCATTTGTTTGACACAGAAAAATCTCAAGTTAGGGGAACATTCAGGTTGGGAAATTATCTGAGAAAGCAGATATAATTGCTGAGGAAATAAAAGCCACCAAAGTGAACAGTCCTTGCTACGCTGGGATGGTAGGAAAGGTGTCCTGGGGCAAACCTCTACCATAGGAGGTCCCTCTCCTGAAGATCCACACTCATTTAGGAAGGAAAGGGTTCCCTCAGCCACAAACGCAACAGCCTTAGAAAGTGTTTGCGCCCAGGGTTCTCTTGTTAAGGTGTTTTATCACAGCAATGACAGGAAACAAATCAAGGCAGGTGATAAAGAGACATGGATCTGGGAGATGCTCCAGGAATTCTCCTTATTCTCTGTTCTATGACTTTAGGATGTTAAAAGCATAGAGCCCGAGGACATAGCTCAGCCAAGAGAGTGCTTGTCAGGTAAACATGAGGACCTGAGTTTAAATCCCCAGAATCCATATCGAAATCATGTTCGTGGCACACATCTATCTATAACCACAGAACTAGAAGAGGCGTAGGCCAAAAACAAATGGATTCGGGCTAACCTCGGAAACTGAGCTCCAGGCTCAGTGAGAGTCCCTGTCTCAAATACAGGAAGGAGAGTGGTTGGATGTCAACCTCCATGGACATCTCTCTCTCTCTCTCTCTCTCTCTCTCTCTCTCTCTCTCTCTCTCTCTCTCTCTCTCTCACACACACACACATTGAGGACATAATGATTGTGAGAACATCTTCCCTTTCTGATGGTTCAGCATATGCACATTTTGTTTCATGTACAAAGTTATTTTGTTAATTTAAAATTATCTCCAGGAGATCAGTATAAATTATTTACAAAACAGCATTAACTTTGTGTTTAGACTTGTTTCCCATTCCCAATTATTATGGAGTTTATGTGAGATTCAAGAAAGAAAGAAAGAAAGAAAGAAAGAAAGAAAGAAAGAAAGAAAGAAAGAAAGAAAGAGAGGGAGGGAAGGAAAGGAAGGAAGGAAAGGAAGGAAGGAAGGAAGGAAAGGAAAGGAAGGAAGGAAAGGAAAGGAAAGGAAGGAAGGAAAAGGAAGGAAGGAAAGGAAGGAAGGAAGGAAGGAAGGAAAGAGGAAGGAAGGAAGGAAGGAAGGAAAGAGCTGGACTCCAAAGTTCTCCCAGGCCTTTTAGACAGAGAAAAGTCACACTGTAATAAGCTTGGTCTCCAGATTACTGTTACTGGTCAACATTATTTACTTTTGTATATCCATTTGCAGATTTGGTCTGTGGGTATAAAGCTAACTGAAGTAATCTCAAAGGTTCCAGAACACTTGGCAAGTTTCTTTCATCAAGAAAATCTAACGGTTCCTTTTCCATCATAAACAAACCAACAAAAGTGGACAAAGCTGCAGCATCCCCACTAGTATCTGGCAAGTAGCCAGAGCGTTTGAGAGCATCAGGCATTCCCGTGGTGGAGTGTACTCTAAGGTACCAGCAGAAGGGGGGGTGCTTTTGAATATTTATTCTCATGCCTTAAAAGTCTCCAGGATTGCTGAAATTACATTCCCACATTGAAATCCTTGTTATTTGTTTATGGACAAAAAGGGCTTATCTAGTTGGAATCAAACGTAAAGCCATATGCAACTGATTTTCTGGTATTAATATTCTGTGAAATAAGGTGACATTAGAGAGGGATTAGCTCCCTCCGATGCACGATTTTACATAAATGAATGCCTGATCCCGTAGTTTCTCAGCAGAGCTTCGTAGCTGCAAATCACAAACGCAGCATCGGATCCCTTGCCCCTCTTCCTGTGTGCCCTAAACAAACAGTAACCTTGAATCACGATTTCATTATTGTAGACAGCAGAATTCCATCAGCTATGCAGAGCACCAACAATGTCAAAGTTATGAAGGAAGTCTAAAGCCAAATTCTCAGTTTACCCATTTCAGGCCAAAATCTACAAATCCAGCTTCTGAATACCCAAAACGTCATAAATATCCAGGGCCTTGGAGTCTTTTCTCATGCTCAAATGAAGAGCTACGTCTCGCTTTTTAGACTAAGTTGTGAACTGCACCTCATAAATAATGAGGTATGTCACCGAAGGCCAAATCGTCATCTTTCCTTTAGTCTAAACAAAATGTCCTGGGAACGGACCTGGGAAGAAAGATGCTTGGAGATGTGTGGAGAAGCTCAAGAATATATGTCTGCGCCTCTCCATAAATACACTTCTATCTACTGGTAACTATTGCATAAGCTGTGTGTTATATCACACTGGAGGCTTTTTAAGAGGTGATTTTTCACACGCATGTAAGTTGAAAACAAGACATTTTCTGTACCCAATAAGTTACTAGCCTCTGAGACCTATAAAGGAAATTTTGAATTGACAATTTTCTTCAGGAAAGCTCTGAATGAAGAAGCCTGACAAGAAATAAGTGAATAATATTCTCTTCTGTGGAACTATTCAATAAATCCGGTTCCCCACCTCTAACTAAGATGTATAGGTACAATAAAGATAAGTAGCATTGTCTCCTCCCAGACATATTTTACATAGACCCCTGCTAAGTACCAGGTGCAGTCCAATTTCCACAATAAGTGGATTGATAAAGTCGAGCGTCTTAATGGTTGATTAGTTTATACTTGAAGAGTTAAAAGAAGTTTGTATAACTGATTATTTATTTTCAGTCTGTTTGTTTTAGATGGGATGCTCTTACATAGTCCAGATTGGCTTCAACCCTGGTGTCCCACTGCCTTAGCCTGCTGAGTGTTGAGATTACAGCTGTGGGCCACCATATCTGGCAAGACATAATTTCATAAGAAAAATTGTCCTTTGAAAGCCAGGATCTGACCTGGGGTGGAAAGCAGGTCTATAAAAATGCACCCATTACATTGTGTTAGCAGTCAACCACACCACAAACCCACAGTTAAATGAATGGATAATTCTGAAAAGATAAACCTGTAAAAATAAATAAACGTACAGCTCTTACAGACCAAAATAAGACATGCTAAGGCTGGCAAAACTTTAATATTGGTCTATTTTATTTTATGTATGTGAAGGTTTTCTTCTCACACATGTATGTACTCCATACACACCTGATGCTCACGGAGGACAGAAGAGGTGTTGGAGCCCCTTGAACTTGAGTGATGAATGACTGGAAGCCACCGTGTGGATGCTGGGAACTGAACCCAGGGCTCGGTGAGGGCAGCAAGTACTTTTAATCCATGAGCCACCTCTTCGGCCTCCTGAAGAATTTTTTAACTGAAGTTGCTCACTAGTTCTTCCATCCCAAACACCAGACGCCCAGCAGGACCACCTTAGCGCGCGAATCTTTGTGTATCAATGTCCCGGGCCTGTTCTAGAACTGGAGACCTAAAGAGGCTGAAAAACTTTGGCTACGAATGAACACCTCTACATATGAGTGACACCAAATGGTCTCAGCAGGTTATATTTTTATAAACATATGCACACACATCAAGATATATGTAACATAGTGATAGAAGAAGAGGCCATGAACTGGGGAAATGGGGGTGTCCAGGAAGAATTGGAGGGGGACAGGGGAGAGCAGAAATAATAAAGTGTACTTATTTACAAAACTCTCAAAATAGATGTTATCATTTTTTTTAAAGGAGTGCTATCCCCTCACACTGAGATGAGAGCTTAGAACATTTCCTTCTGTGTGTGTATGGTTGCTATGATCGGATCTAAGTCCTTACCCATGCTGGATGAGAATCCTAACACTGAGTTACATCTCTAGCACTGTTCTTTTTTTCTTTCTTTTTAAAAAATTTTATTTAATGTATGAGTGCTCTGCTGGTTATACATCCACGGGCCAGAAGAGGGCATCAGATCCCCTTATAGATGGTTGTGAGCCATCATGTGGTTGCTGGGAACTCAGGAAGGACCTCTGGAACAGGAACAGCTGCCCTCAACCTCCAAGCCATCTCACCAGTCCCTGATCTTTTGTTTTTCCTTCTTGAGACAGGCTCTCACTAAATTTCCCAGACTGGCCTCGAACACCTTGTAGGCAGGGCGAACAGCTTGTGATACTTTCTGGCACCTCCAGATCTCTTACGCTATCAACCTGTACGATTGTGACTCTGAAGAATGGTCACTAACGTGTGTCAACTTCTAGTTCATCCAGGCTGAAAACCATGCAATAAGTGATTTGCTTCAACTGGCCCCCTCACTTACTTCCCTCCCAATTCTTCACTCCTGAACCTGATATCCTGCCAACATCTCCCTGAAACAAGTAACATTATATCTTCCCTTTGTGTACCAGAGTAACAGGCAGCTCTACTCCAAAGTGCAGGCGTCAGCACACAGGGCGGGGGGGCCGTGGAGGGGGGGGGTGTAGGAGACATGCATTGTGTTTTCTCCATCATTTGGGTAATGGATACATTGAGACACTTGTCTTTAAATCACACATAGCTGTTATTTCCCACAGCCTGCACATGGAGGTCAGAGGACACCTTGCAGGGTTTGGCTCTCTCCATCCACCATGTGGGTCCTGGGGATTCGAACTCTGGAGGTCAGAGTTGGGAGTAAGTACCTTTAGCTGCCGAGCCATCTTGCTGGCTCCTAGCTGTTGTACACACTGTGTCACGTTTTAGTATGACGCAATTAAAGCCGCCCTTAACAGGGTTAGCTCCCTTTTCTTATCTAGTCACATCACTGCTTCCCTACCATGGGGCACACACGGATCTGCTGGTTTTCTTAATCACTGCAGAGAGCTGAAGCTTCTAGATGTCAAGCCACCCATCACATCAAATTAGGCAATATTTGCAACAGAGCACAACTATGTGCCGACCGTTTGAGCGGAGGAACCCATGGCAGAACCAGAGACCTGAATGTCACCCAGAGGCTTCTCAGGATCGGCCCTCTCCACTACAAGTCTGGCCGTGGCTTCAGCTAATTAGAAAGCACACTTTAACCTTAGAGCTGTTTTCCTTTCTTGCAAATCAACAGCTCTCGTCAGCAGGTTTTCCCAGCGGCCCCTCAAACACTCTGGCCAACCTTCAAGCACTATTATAACATGAATTATAATAAGCAACCAGTTTGAACTTGGAACTCCAGGCCCAATATTCAAATTACTTTTTCATAACAACGTGGAAAATCATATTTATGTCACAGTAGCTTTTGAAGTGACAGTGTAACCTGTGACTCTATGCAAATGAAACGCATGTGCATGGAAATCTTAGTTTCCACCCTTAATTTAATTTTAACTGCAGGGAAACTGGTGTCTACCCAGAGGCAACTGTAAAAGCACTCTTCCCTAAAGTTGGTAGGTCCTCTTCCTGTCCATGCTTTTCAGAGCCCCTAATGGTTAGATGATAAATACCACAAGGAAAAAAAAAATCAGTCTCCTGGGCAGGCAGACAGAACTACGGAAAGTCAGTGTCGCTGTAATAGAAAATCTATCATTAACTGGGAAGTTTCCAGTGACTAGAGGCAAAGGAAGAAAAAAAACCAGCAAAAACCAGTGCGGAATCATTCCAGACTTCTTAAGAATAATTGGAGCCAGAATTAGGAGTCATGGATGTGTGACAACTACATGGCCTTAAAGTAGCTGTTAAGTCACAGGACCATAAAGGTCAAAGGTAAGCTAGAAAAGATTTAACTCAAATATCCTTAGGGAGCTCTGGTGCTTGGAGGGTAAAGGGCTCTCTCAAGGTCGTTCAGTAGGCCTTGGACAAGGCATGGTTAGAATTGAGGCTCTAACATCTTCTTAGACTCCCTGCTTTGGAAACGAGACATGGGATGAAGTCAGACAGTCTTAGTCTGTGTACGCAAATCCCAACTGTTTACTGGTTAGTGGCTACTCGGGTTAGTGACATTTACTCTCCATCTGTCTGTGGTTTAACATCGAAATGCGAATGCTTTTTCTCATTGAAACCGTATCTTGTTCTTTCTGCCATCTCTCGCCGTCACCATGGTGTGAAAGAATGTTCTGGCAGATGCTCGCAAGAGCATCAGCAATGCTGAGAAGAGAGGCAAACGCCAGGTCCTCATCAGGCGGTGTTCCAAAGTCATCATTCCATTCTTAACTGTGAGAATGAAGCATGGCTTACCTTGGTGAGTCCGAGATCACTGATGATCACAGAGCTGGGAAGATCACTGTGAACCTCACAGGAAGGTTGAACAAGTGTGGAGTTATAAGCCCTAGATTTGATGTTCAACTCAAAGAGCTAGAGAAGTGGCAGAACAGTCTGCTCCCATCACGGCACTGTGGGTTCATTGTGCTGACAACCTCGGCTGGCATCATGGACCATGAAGAGGCAAGATGAAAACATACCGGAGGGAAAATCCTGGCATTCCTTTTTTAGATGTAAAACATAAATAAAAAACATCTGTGGACTGTGAAAAAATGAAGAAACAGTCTCTCACAGGTAATGGTGTCCACTGGTCATGTCTTGCCTGCTGATTGTATAGATACCCGCTGTTTGGAGTTGAGAACCAGCAATCAAGGCTGTTACGGAGATCATCATCAATTTTATATCCATCAATGGAATAATTTACCTTGCATAAATGTTTTTGGGGTAAGGATTGATCTCAGGTGGTAGAGTGCTTGCTTTGTGTGCCTAAGTCTCAGGGCTCACTTCCTAGCACCAACGGGGAAAACATCACGTAATGCCCAATAAGAAAGCAGTACACACCTACGATCCCACCACTTAGGAGCCTGAGACAGGAGGATGGTCATGAGCCATGCGGTCAAGCTACATTGTGAGTTACAGGTCAGCCTGGGCTACAAAGAGAGAGCCTATCTCAAAAACTGCATGAACAGAAGAAGGAAGAGGTATGCACACAAGTGTGTGTGTGCATGCACACACACACATGCACACACACACATGTACACACACATGCACACAGATGCACGCACAAGTGAAGAGAACAATATAACAGCGCCTTCGAGATGAGACATACCGTTAACAAATGGTCCAACAATTGCACTTCTCCCATGCAACTTTCTCCTTAATTAACTGGGAACTTATAATACGTCTGAGCCTAAGCCCCAAAGAACTAATACCTGGGATTTTCTACAGATATTTATAAACAACCCAGCAGAGCCAAGGTGAAAAGGATGTGTTCATCCAAAGATGAACTAGTACACACACACACACACACACACACACACACACACACACACACACACTGGAGGGTTACTCCCTCTTTAAAAGCAGTGGAAGAAAAGATGGTAAAGCACAAAATCTCTAGAAATGTCTTCTAGACAACAACAGCTTGACCACAGTTGCTAACATAACCACTTTGGAACTCAAGAGTGCTGTAGGCCTGCGGTTTCCAGGGTAAAGCTTGAGCGGCTGGCTAACTAATTTTGGCCAGCGTCTCTTACTTCTCAGCATGGTACCAGCTACCAGTCTCCCACCTCCAGGCCTGAGGCTGACAGCTGCATAATGCATAGAAACCAAGGGACATGAAAGACCCAGTTCCCCAAATACACAGAGTCTATGCTGATTGCTGGCTGCTCATTGTGATCATGAGGGGGTGAATGGAAAGACTGTGGCCAGTGCTGCTCTGATCCATGGTGTTGCAAGCCCCTCCCCTTCTGGCCATAGTGACTTCCAGGGGACGGAAGAAGCCTCCCCCTTAGCCCTTGGTCCCCATCACTTCTCTCTTTTCTCCTTCTAAGTCCTGGTATTAATCACATTAGTACATTTGAAAGCAACTGAATATATGGGAAAAATACAAAGTGACCATACTTGCCCAAGTAAAGGCACACATCGGGTCAATCTTTGTCACAGAGATGAACCACAATAAAAACAATAACAACAAAATACACATCCTGCTAGGCACAGTGGCACAAGTGTTTAGACTACCCAGAGCAGAGGCAGGTGGATAGCTGTTTGAGGCTACCCTGGTCTATACAGCAAGTTCCGGTCACAGCTACGCAGTAAGAGCCTGTCTTGCTAAAAATTACAAGATACAAATGATTTTTTTTGAACAGCAAAATGTGGACAAAGGTGAGACTACGATTTTTAAAACTGCGAGGAGTGGGGAGATGGCTCAGCAGTTAAGAGTACTTACTGCTCTTCCAGAGGACCCTAGTTCAATTCCCAGCACCCACATGGCAGTTCACAACAGTCTGTAACTCCAGTTCCATGGGGATCTGATGCCCTCTTCTGATGTTCATGGGCTCCTGCACATATGTGTACTTATATGTGTTCTCAGGCGCGCGCGCGCGCGCACACACACACACACACACACACACACACACACACACACAGTTAAATAAGTATTTTTTTTAAAGACTCACCTTATTGATAGGTTCAAAAACACAGTTTTCAGTTAAAAATAAAATTGCAAAGCAAATAAAAACCAGGAAAGTATATGATCCATTCTCTGGCTTGTGAGAGGCCCTTTTAAAAACCTCATGAGGTAAGACCCATGGCTGACCCATGAAGTAAGACACACACTTTCATCACAGACTCAATCTCAAAGTGCCTGGGAAGACTCCTCTAGGCTGACTAGTATCAGTAGAGCCGGGAGGGTTTATATAGGCTGCTAGGGGAGAAACAACATTAGTGGTCTTACTCAGTGATAGAACCCGCATGCTGTAATCCTTGCCTGTCGGGCAAGATGTACCTCCTGATGGAATCGTGGTATGACCATTATGGGATAGATATTCTCCACAAGGAGATATTTCATGCTCAATACTACTATAGTCCTGGTCATCAAGTCCCTGGCTGGGAAGTCCTAGGCCCTAGAATAGATAGAGCCTGCTATTTTTATTTTGCTAAGGGGCCGTACCATCAAGTTTCCTTTTAACTATCCATGTTTATGACCATAGGCCTTCATGGCTCTCAGCCTTGGTCAGAGAAGATTCTTTTGGTAGTAGGCAGCTGTCACTACCCAGATGCATAAGTGGGAAAAGAACTGAAGATAAGAGAGCGAAATGATGTGTGTTTATCCATGAATAGGACAGCTATATTAACCCTACTGTGACCAGGGCTCAGGGAACATTTTGGAAAAGGAGATAGAAAGAATTCAAGAAACACGGGATAGGAATTGCCATGAAATACTGTCGGTCAGGAGAAGGGTTAATTTTGGCTCATCGTTCAAGAGTAAATCCATCATGGGAGGGAAGTCATGGAGGCAGGAACGTGAGGAAGCTGGTTATATTACATTCAGAGTTAGGAAGGAGAGAGAGATGAGTGCTGGTCACTCAGCCCACATTCTCCTTTTTATTCATCTTAAGACTAGCCAAGAACTACTGCTGTCCATGTGAGGGTAAGTCTTCCAACTTCAGCCAAGCCGATTTAAAACACCCTCACCCAGGTCCTGTCAAGTTGACAATCAAAAACAACATACTTGGTATCATTGATGTGTGAACATAAATACATCACAGGACTTGCGGTGCATTTGAGCTATGAGGGAAAGACGTCCACAGTTCATCAGTTTAGCTACCCATTGGCCTATAGAAATGGGAGATCATCGGTAAAGCATTACAATAGATACACTTCCCGTTGATGTCAGCAACGTGGAGCTTACAAGTCGTACTGAATCTAAGCTCCTAAGGGAGTTAACAGGACAGTACCTATCACACAGCCTGTCAATGCGTAGGAACTCCGGGTAGTCGAATGGCAAACTTCTTGCTTGCACTGCTTCAAGACAGGGGGAAGGGGGGTAGGGGAGGTGCTTTGTGCCAGAGGGCAAGGAATTAGAGTCCTACCCAAAGAAGATCAAAGCCCAGAAGGTCAAATCAACCATCTTCCGTAGATCATGCGATGAAGGTGTTTATCATTCTTTTGTTTTTAATTGGCACAATTGGCCAGATGGACTAAAAGGGAAGTTGAGTCAAAGGAGATGACTCAAAGGTTAAGAGCACTGACCACTGTTTCAGAGGACCTGAATTCTGTTCCCAGCACCCACATGGTGGCTCACAACCATCCGTAACTCCAGTCCCAGAGGCTCCAACAGTCTCTTCTGGCCTCCTTGTTACTACGTGTGTGTGATGGATAGATAAACATGAAGACAAAATATTCAAACACATAAAATAAAAATAAATGAACATCTCAAAAAAAAATTTTAAGGAAAGCTCAAATGACCAAAAGGAAATGTGGAATTCAGACATGCCTACAGACTCAATACAGATCAAAAAGACTCTGAGAGACTGCTGTGAACAAGTAACACATTGAACAAGTAACACATTGAGCAGCCTCGGTGCGACTCTCAAAGACTCAAATCCTACCGAGACTAAGTCAGAAGGAAGCATCTCCCAGCAAAGAAAAAGTCCTGGACCTAATAGCTTTACAGGTGAATTCTATCACATGTTTACAGAATTAATACTAATTCTTTTCAAACATTTCCCAAAATACTATAAAGAGAGGTCTATTTTGTATTTCATTCTGTGAGGCTAGCATTACCCTAAAACCAAAGCCAGACAATGACACTTAAAAAAAAAATAACTGTAGACCAACAATTTCTCATCAGTACTAATGCAAAACTCCTCAAGAAATGCTTAATATCATGCCTAAGTGAGATTTATTCCTGTGTTCAAGGAAGTTCTGCATAGAACACTGAACAGTGTAAGACGCCACCTAACAGACTAAAAACAAACAAACAAACCAAGCACAGTGATCTCGATTGATGCAGGGAAGATTTTCACACAGTAGAACACTTCCTATGATAAACAGCAAGCTAGGGGGAGAAGGAAAGTTCCTCAGTGTGACAGTAGGTGGTTATGAAAACCCACAGTGGGCATCAAGACTGAAAAATAAAAATGCCAACTCAACAATCATAGCACTTAAAAGCTCCAATTAGAATAGCTATTCAAGAAAAATGAATGAGGCTGGGAGTTTAATCCTCAGAACCTGTGTTACCAAAAAAAATAAAATGACAACTAAAAAGCCAGAAACGGTGGCACATTTGTAATGCCAGCAATTTGAGGTATGGGGACAGGCAGATGTTTGAGGCTTACTGGTAAACCAGTACAGCCTACCTGCTGAATGCCAGGCTAGGAGAGACTTTGTTTTAAAAAGCAAGGATCCCCCAGTAGAGGGCTGGGGACACCAACCCACCTATGAAACTTTCAACCCAAATTTGTTCCTGTCTAAAAGAAGTGCTTGGACAAAAATAGAGCAGAGACTGAAGGAATGGCTGACCAGTGGCCCAATTTGGATCTATCCCGTGGGCTTGAACCAATCCCTGACACTATTCCTGATGCTACGTTGTGTTCGTAGATAGGAGCCTAGCATTGTTGTCCCCCAAGAAGCTTTTACCAGCAACTAACTAAGACAGATCCAGATACTTACAGCCAACCATTGGACTGAGAAGTGGGACTCCTATGGAGGAATTAGGGGAAGGATTGAAGAAAATGAAGGGCTGGTAACCCCTCAGGAAGACCAACAATGTCAAGTAACCTAACCCTTGGGAGCTCCCAGAGACTGAGCCACCAACCAAAGAGCTCACATGGGCTAGCCCGAGGCCCCCAGCACATATGTAGCAGAGGACTGCCTTGTCTGGCCTCTGTAGGAGAGGATGCACCTAATCTTATGGACTTGATGCTTCAGGGAAGGGGGATGGGGGAAGCACCTTCTCAGAGGCAAAGGAGGAGGTGAAGAACTCTTCAAGAGGGCACCAAAAAGGGGAAGGCAACATTTGGGAGGTAAATAAATAAAATAATTAATTTAAATAAATAAATAAAAAGTAAGTTGAGTGATACCCTGAGAAATACCAGCTGAGATTAATCTGTGGCTTCTACAAGCACATGTACACATATGCTCACACACGTACAAACAGATAAACAAATAATTAAACAAATGACTTCCATATTGGAAAGAAAGCAAAATTGCCTTTGTTTGCAGATGACACAATCTCATATGAAGAAAATCCTAAAGATTCCACTAACAAAAATGTTAGAATGAAGATATAAATTCATCTTGACTGGAGAGATGACTCAGAGGTCAAGAGCATTTGTTGTTTTTCTAGAGGATTCAATTGGGTTCCCAGAACATGCACATGGCAGTTTAGTGACCATATTTAATTCTAGTTTCAGAGGCTCTAGCACCTTCTTCTGGCCTCCTCAGGCACCAGGCTGACATGATATCCATATATATCTATATCTATATCTATATCTATATCTATATCTATATCTATATCTATATCTATATCTATCTATATATATATATATGCAAAGCAAAAATCATACACATAAAAATAAATACATCTTTAAAAAATCCATCAAAGTGGCAAAATACACAACACACAAGGATCAGCTGTATGTCCATGTAAAATACACAACATACACAGATCAGCTGCATGCCCATGTGTTGACAATGAGCAATCTGAAAGAGAAATCATGAAAATACTTATCTTTAACAAAACAGTGTCACCAACCAAAATAAAACACTCAGGAATTAATGAAGGAAATGAAAGATTTGTAAAATGAAAACTATAAAATATTGCTGAAAGACATTTAAACAGATAAAAATGAAGGCATATTTGATCAGAAGCCTGAATATTATTAATATGTTAAATATGTGAAAACAATCTGAAAAGTGTAAGCCCTATCAAATTTCCGTTTCTTTTTTTAAAAATAGAAAAGTCCACCCTTTTCACAGAGAGGATCAAAGGATGCCAAATCACTGAAACAATGCAAGAAAGGAAAAACCAAGCTAACGCACATGTCTTTTTCTAACTCCAAAGATTAGGTGATTAAAAGTGTGGTTCTGGTGGCAATAGATAGGTAGATGTCATTATAGATAGAAAGATGTCACTCAGAGAGTGGAGTGGTTTCATAGCGTGTATGAAGCCCTGAGTTCAAGGTCCAGCACTGCACAAATCTGGCATGGTGGCCCACACCTGTGATCCCACACTGCTGTGATCCCAGATCTCATGGGTGGAATTATGAAGGTCAGGAGTCCAAGCTCTGGCTACAAAGGGAGTTCAAAAAGACAACAACAAAAGTGTGGTCTGAGGCTGGAGAGATGGCTCAGTGGTTGAGAGCACTGACTGCTCTTCCAGAGATCCTGAGTTCAATTCCCAGCACCCACACGTAATGGGATCAGATGCTGTCTTCTGGTGTGTCATATACATAAAATAAATAAATCTTTTTTTTAAAAGTGTGGTTCTGACATACAGGCAGAATGACTGACCAATGGAATGGAATGGACAGTCCAGAAGTGTGTGCTTACAGTTATCGTCAGATGACTCCTGCGCAAGGATGTGCAATGCTGAGACAGTGCAATGAGCAAAAGGTATTTCCCAAGAAAGGTACTAGGAAAAGTGTATGTGCACATTCAGTGGATGCTTGCCAGAGAGCACACACAAAAAGTAACCTGAGATGAATCACTAACTTACTATAACACTCTAGTGAGGGAACACACACACACACACACACACACACACACGCACGCACATGCATACGCACACGCACACGCACACAACAAAGTAAAACAAAAGAAAATAGAAGCTGGAGAGATAGATAGCTCAGCCATTAAGAGCACTGGCTGCTATTCTAAAGGTCACCGGTTCAATTCCCAATACCTAATTCCCTATACCTACCTGGTAGTTTATAGCGACCCATATCTCCAGATCTGATGTCCTCTTCTGGCCTCTCTGGGTACCAGGCACATGTGTGGTGCACTGACATATAGGCAGGCAAACCATCCATTACACATATAAATAAATAAAGCATACATACATAAATACACAAATAAATGTTTTTTTAAAATACGTCAAAGTCTGCATGGCATTGCTTTGGGCAATGATATCTTGTATATCACACTAAGGCACAGACCACGATAGGAAAAAAACAACCAATTGAACATAAAATTTTGTGCATCAAAAAACAGTATCAACTGAGTTTTTTTTTTTTTTAAAGACAACCTAACCCACACACAAGCTGCACAAGAAAAAGATAGTACACACTAATAACCATTAAGAAAATAATGAGTGCTGTGAGGAAACCCCACTTCACACCCATTCGGTAGAAAGGTGAGCCATTCCTAGTGTCACGGGCCTAGACCCCAGCTGAGGCAACAGGATCACAGATGCAAGGTATGTCTGAGCTACATCGCAAGTTCAAGGCCAGCATGGGCAACTTAGTGCGAGCCTATCTTAATAGGCATACCAAAAGGAGGGATGGGAATATAGCTCAGTGGGAGCCTACTTACCTAGCAGGCGTGTGCCCCTGAGTTTAATCACTGCCACCACAAACATAATAATAATTAAGGTGTGGTGGCGAGCTTCAGTTGCCAACATGACACACCTGGGAAGAGAGACCTGCAACAGAGGGATGGCATCCATTGGCTTGGCCTGGGGCAAGTCTACCTGATACAAGGCAGTTTCACTCACTGTGGATGGAGATATCGCAGGGCAGGCTATCCTGGGTTGTATAAAGAAGGTAGCTAAGCAAGCCAAAGGGAGCAAGCCAAGGAACACTTGTTCCTCAGCGAGCTTCGGATTCCCCCAATAACAGACAATAACCTACAAACCAGATTAAGCCTTTCCACCCAAGTCCTTGGGTTTTTTGTTTGTTTGTTTGTTTGTTGTTTGATTTTTTTTTGTCATAGTGTTTCATTGAAACAACATATAAGCAAGCTAGGACACAAGGAGATCAAAAAAAATTAAAAAAAAATAATGAAAGAAGAAAATGACAAGTGTTGGCAAAGAGTTAGAGATGCTAGGACGATGTGTGCCATTACATTGGTGCTTAGGAATGTGACCTTTGTATTTATCGTGAAAACCAATGGCGCTTCTTCAGAAAAATTTAAAAGTACATTACCTTCCAATCCAATAATTCTAGTTCTGGGGGTTGAAAGATTGAAAGCAGACTCCCAAAGAGACATTATTCATCTGCATGTGTGTTAGCCTTACTTACAGCAGGTAATGGAAGGTGAGAGCAGCCGGTGTCCTCTGAGGGAGGGCAAAGGAACACAGTATGTTAGAAAAGCAAGCAGTCTTTCGAAGGAATGGAGTTCTTGGCTGGAGAGATGGCTTAGAGGTTAACAGCACTTACTGCTCTTCCAATGGATCAAGGTTGGGTCCCAGCACCCACGTTGGAGAGCTCACAAGTTCCAAGGGGTCTCATGCCTCCGGCCTCTTTCAGTAACTGTAGTCACATGCACATGCCCATACACAGGCACATACATGTACACATAGTTTTATAAGTGGAAATAAGTGGGCTGGAGAGCTGGCTCAGCAGTGAAGAGCACTGGCTGCTCTTCCAGAGGTCCTGAGTTCAAATCCCAGCAACCACATGGTGGCCCACAACCATCTGTAATGGGATCTGATTCCTTCTTCTGGTGTGTCTGAAGACAGCGACAGTGTACCCACATGCGTGAAATAAATAAAACTTTTAAAAAAATAAATGAAAATAAATGTTTTTAAAAAGGAATGGGATTCTGGCATTTGCTACATTATGCTATATTATATATGCTGTAATATATTTCTATATTATATTATGAACCCTTGAAAAAAGTGACAGGCACTAGCCATAATCTTATAAGTACTGCGTGATCCCACTAACATGAAGCACTTGGAACCCAGGCATGAGGACAGGAAGTAGAATTTGGTGGTAGGGACTGAGGAGAGGAAGAATGAGGAGGTGTTTAAGGCCTGGAGAGTTTGAGTTTTACAAGGCAGAAATGGATGGTAGCAATGATATAATATTCATATATATATATATGTATATACCATATACATATATATACCATTATATATAGTATATAACAACTGTGCATAATATCTCTTAAAATGGTTGAGATGGTATGTCTATTTTAACACAATAAAATCACAGAAAGAACTAGAAAAAAAAATCCTGACAGACTACTACATGAACATTGAAGATATTATGGCAACTGAATTAAGACAGACACAAAAGGGAAGGGACATGGTTTGGTTCCTCAAGGCACCTGGAAACAGTCAGCTTCATGAGATGTGAGTGGAACAGTGGCTCCCAGGGGGGAGGGATGGGACGGGGGTGGGGTTAGGAGCTAACACTTCTGGTAGGGATGATGAATGTTCTGGAAATGAATGGTAAAGTTGGCACGACAACCAAGTGTGCATACTCCTTCTGTCTGCCACCTAGGCTGGCCTTAAACTCCCAGCAATCCGCTTACTGATAGCCTCTTAACTGGACAGATCACAGCCCTGTTATCACCAAGCCTGACTTCTGAGTAAACGTACTTAATATCATCTAACAGTGTACTTAAATATTATTAGAGTGGTGGCTTTTATGCTATGTATATTCAACCATCATGTTGGGAGAGAGAGAGAGAGAGAGAGAGAGAGAGAGAGAGAGAGAGAGAGAGATTTCTCTATAGAATTTAAAGTTGGTATGTAGAAGGCATGAAAGAATTGTCAGGCTCTAAAGAAGAGCCTCCCTCTAAAGAGACAGATTTATCTCTAAATTACGTTGCTCCTTCCTAAAAGCCAGGAAGCCGGGAAGGAATTGATGTTGGGACGTAAAACACTCCTAACAGCGTGGTGGGACATTGCAAGGAAGTCAGTCATCTTGATCTCTGTACCCGAACAAATCCCCTTCTCCTATTTGCTGTCACACTTTGATGTATGTCCCCAGCCAGCAAGCTACCCTCCGTGGCTGTGTAAACTTCTGCTCTTGCCCTCGACCCCGGGGTGACCTGCCAAGCTAGCGACTCCTAACTGAGGTAAATGATACAGGGCGGTAATAATGGCGACTCTCAGATCTTTCCCTTTTATCTACCTCTGTCCCCTGTGAAGTGTCTCTCCCCCACCCCCTCCTACCAGGTATCAAAACCCCAGATAAAGAGGAAAGGAGTTATCTGAAGCATTGTGCGCCCCCTGTAAGAAATCCAATTATTTATGGTCACGGAAACCTTTTTTTTCCTGTCAAGCTTGTTGGTGAATGACCTAAATGTACAGTTTTCTTCCTGTGATTAACAGCATTCTTCCTTTATCCCACATTTACAATCTTACCGGTCCCCTTTTCCTCCTTCAAGATAAAGACACGAATTTACAAAAATAGTTTTGGGTCTGGTTACACGGCAGGGAAGGCTCAGAACCTCTTTTCCTTAGGTTTTTCTGCTTTTATTTTTTATTTACTTGCACCTCAGACTCTAGCTGCTGCAATTTTTCAATAACGGCTAAGCAAGACCATAAGTCTCAAAGATTTCTGCCCTGTTTGGAAGACAACAACAACAACAATAACAACATCACCATCATCATCACCACCACCACCACCACCACCACCATCATCATCACCATCATCACCATCATCATCACCATCACCACCATCACCACCACCACCACCACCACCACCATCATCACCATCACCACCACCACCACCACCACCACCACCACCACCACCACCACCACCATCATCCAATTGTTGCAGCCACCATTCCTATCAGTGTTGCCTGTAGCAATCATGGGATGGAACTCCCGAGTTCCGATGTGTAACACCGCATTAATGGAAGAATTCATTTTCTCTTCTGAAATAATGCCACACTACCCTGTGCTGGTGCCAAAGAGGCCCAAGCAGCTGGAACATTCTACACATGACCTAGTCCGATAGGCTCCATGAACTGGCCAGTCTTCCGGTGTGTCTTCCAGTCCCTACCCCTTTCATGTAGTGGGAGGGAAGGAATCTCTGTTTATTTTCTTGAAGGCATTTTGTCATGCTCGTCTGGGAGACAAGCCTATCAGGGAATCCTGAGTAGTTAGAGAATCGAAGAGGAAAAAAGACCTAGCAATAGGTTCTACTTATTAGGGTAATTTGTGCCTTCTCTGGACTTCCACATTCAGAAAGAGACGGTGATGCCTGGGCGCCATGTTGGCCTCCTAATATTGGACCCACACCAGCAGTGGGTTGGCCAATTCACTGAACAGCCACCTCTGGGTGAGTGAGGATTTTCTTTTTCCCTTTGCCCAACAATGCTCACCATAAACAAACAAACGAAATATAAAAAATTTTAAAAAGTACCTTTTATCCCCACTAGGTCTGGCACCACAGTGCCTCAAGATATCTGCTAGATATCTTAATCTCAGTCAGCAAAGCCTCTCATCCGCTTTGCTCCATCCCATATCACACTGCCGAAGGCCTCTCTCTGAGCCTGGCAACAATCTCTCTATCTAGTTCCCAAGGCAGGTTTCCATGCCAGAAACACACATCCCAACTCGGTGGTGGCCCAGATCAGCCGCCGCACACTCTCTTACACTTAAATCTACACATGAAAGAACACACAACACAATAACCTTTGGCCCAATTGATAAGATATAATTGCCCACATAAACATACAAAGACCAATACACATCCATCCCTTAAGAACATTAATAACAGGGGTTGGGGATTTAGCTCAGTGGTAGAGCGCTTGCCTAGCAAGCGCAAGGGCCCTGGGTTGGTCTCAGCTCCCCCAAAAAAAAGAACATTAATAACAACCTGTAAATACACAGAGTGGAATCTTAACATCACCCGCCATATTGTCCTGCCACGGCTTCTCTCCCTCCTGTCTCTTCCTCCTTTCCATTCCAGTCTCCTCCTCTTCCTTCAAACTTCTCTCCTGCCCATTCTTCCTTCCCATCCAATGACAGGCCTCCTTCTATCCTATACCTGCCTCACCTGTGACATCATCACACAACAAACAAATAAAATAAAAGTTACTCCCGATACCAGAAGGAAGGCTCCCAGGCCTTTTCCTTAGGAGACTCCCACCTCCCCTGAAACTTCAGTGCCCCCAGCGTCCTGGATATCTCTGTATTAGGACTTCCTAGAATGATAAGATTTCTGCATCTTTTCAAGAATCAATTTTAGCCCCACGTTGGACAATGTTGTCCCTGCTGAAAGTGTTTAGAGTGGATGTGGCTAGAAGATCCTGTGATGTGACATTTACCTCTGGCTGCCCTGGCACAATGGGAAGGCACACAGACCCTGGGCTGGAAGATGCCAGGTCTGTGTAGAGTTCCGCTGTTCCCTAGCAAGACCAGCTGGCCAAACTTAGAACACATCCACACTTCCTCAAGGCTCAAGACACGCAGCTAGAGGATGAGAACCATTCTCCTCTTCAGGACTGGGAAGGCATGTACGTTACATCAACAAGCCCTTGTCATAATATGTGCTTAGCAAGCCCTTAATTGGTGTTTGTCTCTCTCTCTTTGGCTTCCATCTGAAATATGATATTCTGAGGCTAGGAATATAGTTAGTCGAGTGTCTGTCTAGGGTGCATGAAGCCAGGGGTTTGATTCCCTGCGTGACAAAACTAGGTGTGATGCTATGTACTGCAGACCCAGCTCTAGAGAGGTGGAGGTAGGGGATAAGAAGTTCAAGGTCATCTCCAACTACATAGCAAGCCCAAAGCCAGTCTTGTACCTGTGACTCTGTCTCCGGAGGAGGAGGAGGGAGGAAGGAGGGAGGAGGAGGAGGAGGAGGAGGAGGAGGAAGAGGAGGAGGAGGAGGAGGAGGAGGAGGAAGGAGGAGGAGGAGGAGGAGGAGGAGGAGGAGGAGGAGGAAGGAGGAGGAGGAGGAGGGAGGAGGAGGAAGAGGAGGAGGAGGAAAGGAGGAGGAGGAGGAGGGAGGAGGAGGAGGAGGAGGAGGAAGAGGAAGAGGAAGAGGAAGAGGAGGTGGAAGGGAGGGAAGAAAATACAACATTCTGTTTTATGAGCTTTGCTTCATATTTTAACACCATTTATTGCCTTTCCTAGGAACACATTGGATTTAAATCTAATTTACAAATGAATGTAATGGTGTGAAATGTTACATATCATGAGCTAGCCGACATAATCATGCATCAGGGCAAAATAAAAAGCTACACACACGCTCAAGCTTTACAACCCTCGGCAATGCCTTTGCGCTTGAGAGAATCCGGGCACATTAATCACTCTCTGCCTTCTCTGATCAAGTTTTATTATGCCTTATTTACAGTCCCATGGTTAGGATATCAATGAGATAGAAATTGGTCTTTATTTGAAGGAAGACTGCATCAGGCTCAAAAGAAATTTAAACCAACTCAGCCTCTTTGGTGAAATTTCAAAGATGACTGGTTTTCTCTGGTTCACCCATCTATCTGTTACTCTCTACCTCAAAGTCGGGGTTAGTTTTCTTTATAATTTAGCCCACTGAGGGTGATGGCAAAAAGCATGGGGATGTTTGGGAATGTCTAGGCTGGGAAGAGGAATTGAAGGCGACTTTACCTAGGTATGTAAAAAAGTATATATAAAGCAATTTCAAAGCAATGTGTTTTCTTTCTTTTCTCTTTAAAGATTTGTTTATTTTACTTATATGAATACACTATAGCTGTTTTCACACGCACCAGAAGAGGGCATCAGATCTCATTACATATGGTTGTGATCCACCATGTGGTTGCTGGAAATTGAACTCAGGACCTCTGGAAGAGCAGTCAGTGCTCTTAACCACTGAGCCATCTCTCCAGCCCCTGCAATGTGTTTTCAATATACTCATCTCCCGGAAAGCACAAAATATACCTTCATGCATACTTAAAATTAAGAAGATCAGAACCATTTTAAAGAAATAAATAGACAAGATGTGATGACATTAACTATCAAAAGGTGGGGCTGGAGAGATGGCTCAGTGGTTAAGAGCACTGACTGCTCTTCCAGAGGTCCTGAGTTCAAATCCCAACAACCACATGGTGGCTCACAACCATCTGTAATGAGATGTGATGCTCTGATGCCCTCTTCTGGTGTGTCCGAAGACAACTACAGTGTACTTATATAAAATAAATAAATAAATCATATATATATACATACATATATATACATATATATATATATATATATATATATATATATATATATATATATATCAAAGCTAAGTTGAGCTTCTGGCATGAGGGCCCATGCGTTCTCCACAAGTGTAGGCAGTAAATGACAGATGTTCTTGAATTAGGTTGCCACCAGCCTTCAGACTTCATGTGTTTTCAGCCACCCCTGGGAACAGTGAACGGTGACTCAGAGCCCCTCCTAGAGAGCATGCCACCCTGGAAGAAAGTGTACAAGGCTACTGTGTCCCCTTGTGCACACTCGGGCCATGGTGTGTATTGATCTGTGGTTTTGTTCTTGCCTCAGACAAAGATAAAGCAGTCCTCAGAGCATACGCAGTGTGTGAAAGCAACAGTTGACACTAACGGATGACAAACCCTGAACCCTCTGAGGTTTGACACCATGAGGTTCATGTCCAGTTCACGCACATCCAATATGGACCCAGTGATTATGCAAAGCCCAGCCCTTCATGTCATTAAACAAGGTTGCTTACAACCCCTTGTGTAGCCTGCTCCCCTCCCCCACAACTTTGGTTTAGAAATGATACTCACCTACTGAGCTCTGCTAGAACCAGACACTACCCACACACCCCAGGGGAGGAAATACAACCTTTCAGTAAGGGCTTAGAGCAGTGACTTTCAGCCTTCCTACCACTGTGACCCTTTTATACAGCTCCTTGTGTTGTGGTAAGCCCCCCATCAGAAAATTATTTTTGTTGCTGCTTCATAACTGTAATTTTGCTACTGTTATGAATCATAATGCAAACATCTGATATGCAGGATACTTGACACATGACCCTCAAGGGGGGGGGAGTCAAGACTCACAGGTTGAGAACCTCTGATCTAGTGCCTATTTTTCTCTCAAATGTATAGATATAAAAGGATTTGTGTCCTATCGGCTTCTGAGGAGAAAGCTCTGCACTGCTGGCTACAGCAGTAGGAGCTGTGGGTTTAGCAAACCTTCAGCCTTGGCCGATGGCTCTAAGCTAGTTTCCATTTAAGGGATAAGTTTTAAGCTTAAGAGGCCAATCCATATTGCTTGATATAATAAATACTCATCGCTGACCATTTAAGCATCTTATCTACAAACGACTACTACTTCTTCTTCTTTTTTCAGAGTACTTCTGGAATCAAATAGGATTTCATCTCCCAGAACTGTGTTGCTTCTGTGAAAGGCTAATATCCAAACCCAAGTTTATCTGGAACGTCCAGACACCTGGGACCACAGATAGTGACAAATGAGACTGTCCCCATCAGCACAGATGGCTGGTAAGCTTGTAGTTCGGAGGACTCATTTTCAGGGATGTGATCAAGCACGATGGAGCCAAGTTATTTTCTTTTATGAACTTTTAATGTTTTTGGCATACTTGAAAAGCGCAATAAAAATGAGGACGCATTCATCAATATTAGCAGATCTTGGTAATCCTACTGTTGCATAGGAATATCATCAATTATGTACATACAGCTCCCACTGGGCAGTGGGTACAAAGACTTGTCCTGCTTTCTCTCCAGTTCCAGTCATTAGTCCCCCAGCGGGCCACACCCCACCCCTGCCCGCTCACAGCAATCTGCTGGCAAGCCAAGGTGCTAGACCTTGAAGGACTAGGTGGTCGTCTTCCAGCTCCTGGTGAGCGAAGCACGGCTTTTTAAGAAGTGACTTGATCTAAAAGAACCCACTTGTTCTTCCGCACAAGAAGTACAAATTTGTTCCGAATGTGACTTACACACTCCACCTTTCCCCCTTTGGTTTGATATAATTGCTTGACATTTTGGCCGCAGCCACACATACACACACACGCACGCACGCACGCACGCACGCGCGCGCGTACAGCCAGTGCAGATTCAGAGACAGAAGGAGACAGCAAGCTAAGAGACAGTGTTGTACATTTGCACGTGGGCGTCTCCTCGACAGCTTAGCTCAGGCTTGACCTGTTCCTGATTAAGTCACACCCTGAAGGCCAGACAGCAAATGGAACCTGCTTACAGGGGCATCTCTCTCCTAAAAGTGGCAGTGTGAGCCTCAGGGTGGGCAAGACAGTGCACGGGGATAGCGGGGTGGGGGGAGGGGAAGGTCAAGGGAGGAACACAAATGTAGACTAGAGCAGGGCAAGATGGAGGGAAAGTATAGTGCAGGGTTCTCTTGTCTTGGTTGTTCACAGAATGAGTAACCCTAGCATCCACGTGGCTGGGGCAAAGCCTGCCCAAGCAGGTCAGGAAGTCAGGAACAGCTACTGGGAGTTAGGGCTGGTGAGGAGCAAGGAGGCTTAGCTCCTCCCACTTCCTCTCAAGCATTTCTGTCTTCCGGATTTTGACTCCTCCTTTCTGAAAAGAGCATCTCAGGTTCCTGGTGGGGTGTGTGTGTGTGTGTGTGTGTGTGTGTGTGTGTGTGTGTGTGTGTGTGTGTGTGTGTGTGTGTGTGGTGTGCATATGTGTGTGACAAAAGACTAATTTCAGTGAGGTTCCAGTATTGATAGAGTAGCGAAAGCCAGAGGCCTCTGTCACCAGATCAACGACTCGTTGCAGTGATCATCTGCAAGCCAAGAAGTGTGGACAAAAGGGCATAGTGTGGGGCACACTGTGACACGCAGCAGCTTCCACAAAAAGGGTTTTTCACTCTGTTGTGAGGGAGGTTGCATGTGTGGAGGGTGGATACGAGGGGAGGGAGGTAAGTGAGATTAGGGTACATGATATAAAATTCACAAAGAACCAATAAAAAGCTCAAAACAAACAAGCAAACAAAACACCCTAGAGACCTGAGACAGGAACTGGGCAGAGATAACACACCCCCAAGGACCTTCCTTCAGCTGGACCAAACCTTCTGAAGTTCCACAGCCTTCCCCACAGCACCGACTGCAGAGAACAAGCCATGTAAAGCATGAGTTTGTGGGACAGTTCAGATTCTTCTACTTCGGGCTGGAGAGATGGCTCAGTGGTTAAGAGCACTGACTGCTCTTCCAGAGGTCCTGAGTTCAGTTCCCAGCAACCACATGGTGGCTCACAACCATCTGTAATGGGATCTGATGCCCTCCTCTGGTGTGTGAAGACAGCTACAGTGTACATATATACATAAATGAATAAATAAGTAAGACTTTAAAATAGATTCTTCTATTTCATCATCTATTTCATTGCCTGGACTGCATTCCCAGTGGCGGGACCAGCATAAGGACAACTCAGAGGACAGGGACCCAGGCCAGCCTGAGATCAGTGGGGCTGGGAAGGACGCAGTGCTGATCTCCCAGACTCATCCAAACTTCAGTAGCTGCTAAGGTTTGTTAAGTACCAAGCCTTGTCTACAAGACTGCAGCATATTATGACAGCTCCCAGACACTGGTAGAATCTTTATGGGAATATATATATCAGAGAAATATATATATATATTCATTTAAATTTGCCAGGGCACTTAGAGCATTCGGAGTGATAACTCTGTTGGGTAATTTAAGGACCTTGGTTTCTGCAAATGGAAATCTTACAATTTGCTTTCATTAGTCAATGTTTTTTGCTATTTGTTTAAAGTAGTCAGCCCAAATGAATCCTGTTCACGAGAAGTTGTGAGAGACACAGAGCCAGCCAGCCACACAGCAAACGGACTCCAGCCAGTCAGATCAGGCTAAACTTAAAATGATGTCATCGATGGCTTCTGCTGTGAGGACAGGGAGCTACTCCGAGTGGCTTAGCCCTGCTGGCTGGTGTTTCTGCTGCATTCTCTGGTCTCTTCTTTTTTTCTGCGGTTCCTCAGACAAAGCTGGCTGAGTTCAGACCTCACATACTCAGAAGTTTCAAAAGTTTCCATTAGGTTGTGATGTTCAAAAATTGTAAGACCTTGAATTTTTTTAAAAAAATTCTAGCTTTCCATCTCACTTAAAAAGTCACTGCACACACCCTAGCATTTGGGAAGTCGAGGCAAGAAGATCATGAGTTAGAGGTCAGCATGAGCTGCGCTTAGACAGACCCTGTCTTAAAACAAAAACAAAAACAAAATAACAGAAGCTGTAGCAACCCCACACTGAACACACAAGAGTGACTGACTGACTCTTTGGTAGTTTGATTAGAACAGGTAGTGATAGTCAATTATATAATCACGGGCCTCAGCAAATGCTTTGCATTTTTATTTTTTAAAATCTGAGTGACATCCCAACCACAGTTCCCCTCTCTCTTCCCAGTCCTCCATTCCCAACCCCTATAATGCTTATTTAATTCTCACCCCACCCCTGTCTTAGTTAGGGTTTTACTGATGTAAACAGACGCCATGACCAAGGCAGGTCTTATAAGGACAACATTTAATTGGGGCTGCCTTACAGGTTCAGAGGTTCAGTTCATCATCATCAAGGCAGGAGCATGGCAGCGTCCAGGCAGGGATGGTGCAGGAGGAGCTGAGAGTTTTCCAGGCAGCTAGGATGAGGGTCTTAAAGCCCTCGCTCACAGTGACACACCTACTCCAACCAGGCCACACCTACTCCAACCAGGCCACACCTACTCCAACCAGGCCACACCTACTCCAACCAGGCCACACCTCCAAATAGTGCCAAAGCAAGGGCGGGCCAAGCATGTATAAACCACAAAACCTGTGAGGAAAGGTTGAGGTTCATGTTAACCTCTCAAGGTTTCTGCTTTGACTCTTCTTCCCAGAGGAAAGAATTCAGTCGAGAGATAAAGAGAGTTGCAGTAGAAGTTAATTTAATGAAGCAGAGAAAAGCAAAGTGGAGCATATTCTCCAGAAAGATTAGAGTGGGTTATCCTGAAGCCCGATGAGTAACACAACTGGTCTGTGACGTGGATGTTAAGGTGTTGATGAATATTCATGAAGTGCATATTCAGTAAGATAATTAACCTTTTCCTTTCTCAATGAACTGGGTCTCCCCTTTAAAGTGTGTCTTCCCATGATCCTCTTGAAAAGTCTGTAAAGAGCAGGGAAGGTCAAAACCATAGTACAAATGGTATTAGAACATACTTAGGTCATTTCGAAGGTGAGGACCTTTGATTGGTTCACATGCCTGCAGCTGGGAAGGTACCCTTACGTAGTAGGAGGAACCGAAGTGCACGTGAAGAATTTATACCACAAAGGAGTGTTCTGAACATCAGGAGACACCACTACCAAGAGATGGTTGCAGTTCGCTTGGTTCCTTTGCGTCCAACTTCCTGCCTAACCAGAACACGCAGCTCGCGAGATTTGTCTGCAGTTATCCAACTCGTGACCTTCCCGGGCACAGCGCCACAGGTGCCTCGGGCACAGCGCCACAGGTGCCTCCCGGTGTGGTAAGGGAACACCGCCTTCGAATGGCAGAGGAGCCAGGTGGTGAGTACTAGTTAGCAAAAGTGGTCCATAAGCGCAAGGCCCTGGGTTCGGGTCCCCAAAAAAAAAGAAAGAAAAAAAAAAAAAAAAAAAAAAAAAGTGGTCCGCCAAGTGATGCTGATTGAGAACGAAGGACCGCTGACTCGGTGAGATTGAAGTATGGACCGCTGTCATGGCGAGATTGAAGTACGCACGTTCCTACTGTAAATGGCTCACACAATTCAAAGTAGTAAGGAGTCCGGACTCAGCCCTTTGAGTGTTTCTCAGCCGTCTATAAGGGAGGAAAGTGAAAACATCCCCTTAGATATTCAGACTTTACACGAGTAAATGAGGTAATAGGATCTTGTACGTAGAAATGCTCGGCTGGGGCTGGGGATGGTCTTGCAGTTAAGAGCACGTACTTTCCTTGCAGAGAACCTGAGTTTGGCTCTTAGCACTTATATCAGATGACTCACAGCTCTAAGGGATCTGGTGCCCTGTTTGGTCTCCAGAGACGCCTTCTCTAGTATTCATACTCTCATACAAACACACACATACACATGTAATTACATAAAATAATAATAATACATTTTAAAGGAAATTATCAATTGCATTCACAGCTACTCTATCAGGCTGTTTTAGACTCCATTGTGGGACATCTAATTGATGTGGTTCACTTTCTCAGAAGGGTGTGTGTGTGTGTGTGTGTGTGTGTGTGTGTGTGTATTTTTAAATGACACTATATGGCTCTTCACCATAGTAGAGACTGCTTGACTGGACAGCAGTGTTATAGAAAATAAAACCACGTTTTAGTTCTAGCTCTCGTCTTTCGGCAGCTATCTATCGGGCATTTGTTAGGGTGTGCCCATCTTGGTGGCTGATGCTTTCAACTGGTTCACCTTAGGCATTCGAATAAATAAATGAAGACTAGGCAGATGGTGACAGGGAACGGGACAACACCTCTGTTGGCAAGGAGTCAGAGAACAGTCTGAAAATCAGTCCAAGTAGAGTCGGCAAACAAAAGCTTATTAAGGACATTTTCCTTGTTAAAATCGGACTGCGTTAACGCTGATGAAAGCAGGATGTAGACCCCTCTGACATAGTTTAACCCATTTAAAGATAAACGTGTGTATGCCGTAAGCCACACATGGGTTGAGACTCCAATGAGGACTTTATAAGCCATCTGCTAGTCACCTAATGAGGCTAGGAACTATCCGTGCTTACGTTAGGCACCAGGGGTCATGGGTATTCATTCATAATGAAGGCTTCAATGCATCACTGTAGAAGCTAAAGGGGTCTTTCTTTACGCAGGCTAATTACAGACATAATAAAAACATTTTTAAAGATCACTTGGAGTCCAGAGAAGAACTCGAGTTGTTTCCATCCAGTGAGTCCCGATTGCGGGAGCCATCCATATTTAACTACTAACAACACCAGGCTACCGATGGGTCCCTTGCTTCAGTTCACTTAATCACAAGCTGCTTTGTGAGCCATCTGGATCCAAAGATGTTTGCTGTGAAGATCTGTGTGTGGAGTACACAAACTCTTAGCAAAGCCCACAGGAGATTGGGAGCATGCTTTATTTTGTTTTTTTTAAATAAGAGGCTACTTGAAATTCTCGACGTTGATCCTTCTAGCTCAGTTAATTAAAAAAAAAAGGGGGGGGTGGCATCCAAGAAACATCTTGGCTTAGATTCATAGAAACAAACTGAAGGGCCAAGTCAAACTTTACATTTCAACCAACAACCAACATTACACTGGCTCTGATCTTTCAATAATGGCAGTGTCCCCACTTAGAGGAAAACCATGGCCTGTTGTGCGGATTGATGACAGTCTCCTCATTGATGCACCATAACTAGGAAGACTTGGCCACAGCCATGTTCTCACATAGTTTCCTACTCTAATGCCTGGGGCATCAAAGATGAGAAAAGGTTTTCTACTTAGTAACTGCCTGTGTCTACTACTATGGGTCACAGGTAGAGCCGTTGCCTCCCATGCATAAGGACTCAGGTCTGAATCCAGTGCCGAGAGAGAGAGAGAGAGAGAGAGAGAGAGAGAGAGAGACAGAGACAGAGACAGAGACAGAGAGACAGAGAGAGAGAGACAGAGACAGACAGAGAGACAGACACACAGAGACAGAGAGAGAGACAGAGACACAGAGAGAGACAGAGAGACACATCACATCAGAGACAGAGACACAGAGACACAGAGAGACAGAGAGACAGAAAATATATAGTTATTAATAGGAATTAGAATACAGCTACCAGAAGAAAAAATACAATATTTGTGAAGTGCTTCTCACTTACTCTAAAGCTTTAAGTGTCAAAGCTAGTGTCTCCCTCACGAATACATACAAGCCTTGGGGAAAATAGCCAATAAAACTTTTAAAATGGAGGCAAAAGACAAGAAACAGAGCTGACATGAAACAGGTTCTGATCTAAATGGATTCTCAGAAAATCTGCTGTAGACACAGAAGATAGTGTGGGACAAAGCTGGCGTTTATAGCAAATGGAAACAAAGCTGGCATTTATATTAAATGGAAAAATATTAGAAAATACTGCCGATCATAGTCACTTTCTAGGAGAAGTGATATCTTTGAATCGTACATTAAAATAAAATCCAGAGAACTTAATCATTTAAAAACAAAAACTAGGGCTGGAGAGATGGTTCAGAACTGGCTGCAATTCCAGAGGTCCTGAGTTCAATTCCCAGCAAACGCAACCATCTGTAATGGGATCCAAAACCCTCTTCTTGTGTGTCTGAAGATATCAACAATGTACTCATATACATAAAATAAATAATTTTTTTAAAAAATTAAAAAACTGAAAAATGAAACTTCTAAAAATTCTGGACAAATGTCTACATAATCTGAATATCCTTTAACTAAAATACTTGGGGGAGCTGGGGATTTAGCTCAGTGGTCCAGCGCTTGCCTAGGAAGCGCAAGGCCCTGGGTTCGGTCCCCAGCTCTGAAAAAAAGAACCAAAAAAAAAAAAAAAAAACTAAAATACTTGGTAACAGAAGAAGTTCAGATATTGTATATTTTTTGGATTTTGAAGATTGGCATATATAAGGAGATATTTGGATTTTGGAACATTTTATATATAATGAGTTATTTGGAGAATGAAAACAAAGTCTAAGGCCCAAATTAATTTGTTTCACATTTGCTGTTTGAACATCCTCTGAGATAATTCTATACCGCACTTTAACCATTGAACCTAGGAAGCTTCGCAGAGTATAATTTTCCACCTGCAGCATCATGATGGAGTTAAACTATTTCAGATTTTGGAGCATGTCCAATTTTGAAGTTTTGGATTAAAGGTACTCAATCTTTATAACTTGTAGAGGTGACAGAAACCACAGGACAGGCAGTAATTCAGACCGCAAGTCACTTCCAGAATCCTACCAGGCTCTAAGCAGATAGCTACAAGTCAGCTTACCTAACTACAAAACATATGTTTAAAAGTAAAAGGAAAACCACGATTTTCACAGAAATGCCTGATATTGATTAGACTTCAAGGTAGCATGTACTACAAGCTATATGAATCGTGTTGATGGATGTGCTTCCCACTAATGTCTGTGATACCGTTTATCACCTATGCTTTTTAATTTTCCTTCGTGTATTACATTTTACCTTCATTTCACTGTTGTGTTGGTGGCCCAGAATGGTCTCTTGGGGCATAAAAACCATAGTGAAAACCTACCTTCCATATTGCAGTTCAGAACAGTGCTCTCTACGTGGCTAACCAACAAGGCTCAGGTGCACATGCAGAATGGGAGTCCTTGCATGCCGGGACAAGTGGCTGTGTGCTGGTGATGGCTTCCCTCAGCACCGAGAAGGAAAGTGGGGGTTGGATGTAAGAGATGACTTTCTGAAAATTAGATTTCCTCCGGCAAGTGGCCCTGTCATTTTTTTTTTTTTTGTTCCAGTGTAACATCTGGATGGAAATTTTGTCACATATGGGCATGAAGCCATTGAAGGGTTTGCATCATTTCTGCACAAACTGGGTGACCTTTGTAATATCCACAGGAAGTTTTATAGGGTAAAAAGCAAGTACTATTTTCCAGGTAGGAAAACTAATCGATTATCTCTTGGAAAGCAAGGAAGAGGAAACATGAGTGACAGGGTTATGACCATTAAAAATCAGGGCTGGAGACATAGCTCAGTGATTAAAAGCACTTGCTCTTCCAAGGGACCCACGTTTGATCTACGGCCCTCTTATGGGAGGCTCAAGAAGGCCTGGAACCCCAGTTCCAGGGGATCCAGCACCCTCTTCCAGCCCCCAAGAGCACCAGGCACTCAATCAGTGTGCACGCAGGACAAGCACTCATGGCGATTTTTATAAAATGAATAAATCTATTGAGTTTATAGGAATATTACTTAAACAGACAAACAGCAACCAAGCCAAGAAAACAAAACATAACATAAAACCAAGGACTGTGAGATGGTGGAGAAGTAAAGTCACTTATTATATTAGCCTGGTTCCTGATAGAGCCCTAAACAGAACCCACACAAAGTTAGAAGAGAGCTGAGTCCACGTCACTCTCTGATTGCTACGTAAGTACTATGACCCAAGAGCCCATATACACATAGCATACACACGGCAACGGCGGCAACAAATTCAATTTATTTTAAAAGAAGCATAGGGGTTGGGGATTTAGCTCAGTGGTAGAGCGCTTGCCTAGCAAGCACAGGCCCTGGGTTCAGTCCTCAGCTCTGGGGGGGGCGGGGGGGGAAGAAAAGAAAAAAGATGACCACACAAAACCTCAATCTTTAGACAACTTTGAGGAAGTCACTGCCATCCATAAAGACCCTTCTGTGATTGGCAGGGACTCACTGCCAATAGTTTAATGGGAATGCATTTGCTAGACCTCAAGTCCAAACTTTGGCTTGACATGAGTATTGGCTTAGCATCTGACAGAGCAGTGAGCAGGTTCGTTAGCCAAAGTACTCATCATATGTTCAAGGATTATATTCCTCGGCATGCAGAACAGCCTGACAAGCTATAAAATGCTTCCTGGCATCCGAGGAGCAGGAGACATAATAACAGTACACTAGTGTGTTTGGACACAGTCACAGCCTGAGCCAGTAAGCGTACTACACGTCACTCCCTGACAGACTCTCCTTCCTGATTGGATGTTTTCTGGATCAGTAACCACCTTCCACGTGTCGGTCTGGGTTAATGTGTTCTTATAGGGGCTGGAGAGATGGCTCTACGGTTAAGAGCACTAACTATCCTTCCAGAGGACCTGAGTTCAATTCCCAGCAACCACATGGTGGCTCACAACCATCTGTAATGAGGTCTGATTCTCTCTTCTGGTGTGTGTGAAGAATATATTCAGTGTCCTCACATATAAATAAGTAATAATAAGTGCATAATGTGTTCTGATAAAGACATAAGAGCTAGAACAGCAACTAAAACTGAGTCTGATGTGACTGCAGTTGGACTGTCCACTGTCATGGGTGGGCTATGTTTCATTCATATTCATTTTCACTTTACAGGAGCTAGGGTGGTAAATTAGACAAGATGGTGAGGAGCCCACCTTTGAACTACATGAACTCTGAAGGGCATCACTAACCCCGGCTACCTCAGTCAAAGGGGACTGCGTTAGGAGCGTCCACGTGGCTCTTTTCACTCTTTGTTTAACTTCTCTTTTTCATGCACGGGAGTGTGTGTGCATCCGTGCCTGTGTGCATGCATGAGCGAGTGTGTGTGTATGTGTGTGTGTGTGTGTATGTGTGTTCATGTGTGTGGTGCACATGTGTGCATGTATGTAAACCACTGCCCAAATGTGGAGGACAGAGGACAACTTCCCAAAGTTATTTCTTTTTTTTTTTTTCGGAGCTGGGGACCGAACCCAGGGCCTTGCCCTTGCTAGGCAAGTGCTCTACCACTGAGCTAAATCCCCAACCCCCCAAAGTTGTTTCTTTGCTTTCACCATGTGAGTCCCAGGGCAAGAACTGAGGTCATGAATCTACACTGGCAGTGCCTTTGCTCGCTGAGTATCTCACTGGCCCGTGTGACTTTTCCTACACGACAAAAGCATTATTCTAGGAGTCAGGGCATTCTTGTTCACAAAGCTGGGTCTCCGCCAGCTAACTGGTGAGTTCAATTTATGTATCACATATCCGAGAATCAAGACAATGACACCTGGGGCTGGAGGAGCCAGGATCAGTGGAAGAATGTTTCTGGAGTTGACAGGACCCAAGGACTCAATAAAGATGATCTCAAGGGCTGTGTGTGTGTGTGTGTGTGTGTGTGTGTGTGTGTGCATGCATGTATGCATGTGTATATGCATGCATGTGTGTATGTATGAGTATATGTAAATGAGAATATATGTGCACACATGTGTAGAAGTGCCTTAGGGAGGCCAGAAGAGGCTGTCAGATCCTCTAGAGGAGAATTTACCAGTAATTGTGAGCCACCCAATGTGGGAGCTGGAAATCAAACCCTGGCCCTTTGGAAGAGCGGCCAGTGTTCTTCCTCCTTGAGCTGTGTCTCCGGCTTTCTGGTCTCTGATGTTTTGTGACTCTCTTATTCTCAGTGCTATTACATAGACCTGCTCTATGTCGTCAATGAATGTTAGATATGACCTAAGAAGACAGTACGGTGAGTTTCTTGATGGCACTGGGACCCTTACAGCACATCCTTGTCTCCTTCATATGAAGCATCCGCATAAGACACACAGTCAGCTGCTCTCACAGACAGACCTATGCTGGCCTCTCTGTCTCTCTCAACATTTCGTCCTTTTCTCAGAGGTCTTGAAACCTCTATCTGACTTCACTTCATTCAATCCACTGCAGTTTTCTAAATTGCAGGGTTACACCAGCAGTGTGCCAGAGCTGCTTCCTGGGGCTCCTACCAGGGAGCTGTCGGTCTCCTCCCGTTCTGTCATCCCAGCACTGGCATGATTATCAGTCAAACGTACTCACCAGTTCCAGCCGGAGTGTGTTAGCCATAGCCTGACCTGCTTGCTTCCAGCCCTTCCTCCTGTAGTCGGGTTGCATTGACCTTTGACCCCAATTAAGGGCTTTGTAACCAGTAGACGTGCTGGCAGATCCCAGGAAGGACAGACACTTCCCCATAAGGTCCTGTCTTACTCCAGCCTCTTCAGAAGATAGGAAGCTACTATATTCAGACAAGGTCATGAGGGCCACCACCTCTACAGCTCCAGAGCCCTCAATACAGCGGTTAAAACTCTTCACCTGAACCCATACCTAAGCCACGAAGTCCTGACCTTTTCTTATCAAAATCCTGAGCTCATCATCCAACCACATCAACTCTTCTTGTTCTGTCTCCTTCATATCATAAAAAGAAACACTTATGAAGACCGTTGGTCTTGATGCTGAGATATCAATATGACTAGTACACATGACACTTCAACATACACTGGCAGACAGAGGACACCCATTAAGACATATAAACAGTGGGGTGATAAGAACACAACCTGGTGTTATGGTTTACATCTAAAATGGTCTCCCAAAGCTAAAAGCTTTGTAACTAACTCATGGTGAGCTCTGGGAGTGATTGGGTCCTGAGGATTCAGACGTCATCAATGGACCCGCCCACTGATAGGTCCAGGATTGGCTGTTGTTGCTTGTTCATTTTTTACTGTGTTTTGAGGCACAGCTCCTTGCACCTCAGGCTGGCCTCAAACTCCATATGTAGTCTAGGGTGACCTTGAACTTGTGATCCTCTTGCCTCTAGCTCCTGAGCATTGGATTACAGACATGCTTCACCACTCCTGCTTTAGATGAGTCTATAATTTGGTTGAACTATAGAAAGTGGATCCTGGTTAGAGGAAGTGGGTCACTAGGACACGACCTTGGGGGCCACATCTGCTCCCCCTTTCCCTCTTCTTCCCTGTCTACCTTGAAGTAAACATTTTTTTTCCAGGGCTGGGGACCGAACCCAGGACCTTGCACTTCCTAGGTAAGTGCTCTACCACTGAGCCAAATCCCCAACCCCAAGGTAAACATTTTTACTCTTCCATGATTGCCATGACGCTGTGCCCTGCAGCATCTCAGAAACAATGGAGTCTAGTGACCACAGAGGGAAACCTCTCAACCGTGAGCTAAATAAATCAATAAATCATCCTTCCTGCCCTTTCTCCTCTTCCTCTTCCTCCTCCTCCTCCTCCTCCTCCTCTTCCTCCTCTTCCTCCTCCTCCTCCTCCTCCTCCTCCTCCTCCTCCTTCTCCTCCTCCTAAGTAACACATCTGCTCTGCTCTGTATGAGGCCCCAGGTTCAAAAAATACTGCATAATAGATACACTCATAAATACACACACACACACACACATAATACACACACACACACACATCACAGGCACACACACACACACACTCCACACTCACAGGCACACGCACACACACAGGCACACACACACACACACATGCACACATACTTAAGCCAAAGATCTTGTGAAGTCACAGTCCATTCCTATGGCTTACACTTTTCAAGAAACACAGCATGAAATGGGGTTTCAAAGTCCGTTCTCCATTCTCAGTGTCATTCTAGAATGGTTGCTCTTCTCTGTCTAGCCCTACCATCACATTCCTAGGCCACAGAATTTTCTGCCTGTGCTCACATCTCTGTCCTCTTGTTGTCCGTGGACTTGCCACACCCAGTTTACTATGCTGTCTTAAGTATGACCCTTCTGGTCATAACTGCCACCATGCACCCTGCCCCCTGCCCCCTGCCACCTTCTGCTGTCTCAGCTCAAACCTTGGGTCTGTGAACTCTGGAGTAGGCCAACCTAGACAATATAGAATGTGTTCACATTTAGCTCGGACACCTTTGTCTGTGTTGGGCAATAAACTAGGAACTGAAGATCCATCTGTCTTAGGCAGGGTTCCCGTTGCTACAACAACATACCATGCCAAAAAGCAAGCTGGGGAGGAAAGGGTTTATTCAGCTTACACCTCCATATTGCTGTTCATTATTAAAGAAGTCAGGATGCAGCTGATACAGAGGCCCTGGAGGGGGTGTTGCTTACTGGCTTGCTTCTCCTGGCTTACCCAGCCTGTGTTCTTATAAAACCCAGGACCACCAGCCCAGGGACAGCCCCACCCCCAGTGGGTCCTTTCCCCTTTTGATTGAGCACTAATTAAGAAAATGCCTTACGGGGTTGGGGATTTAGCTCAGTGGTAGAGCGCTTGCCTAGGAAGCGCAAGGCCCTGGGTTCGGTCCCCAGCTCCAAAAAAAAAGAAAAAAAAAAAAAAAAAAGAAAGAAAGAAAGAAAAAAAGAAAATGCCTTACAACTGGGTCTCATGGAGGCATTCTCCAACTGAGGCGCCTCCCTCTCTGATGACTAGCTCGTGGCAAGGTGACACCAGGCAGAATTTTCCCCTAGTTGATTAGATAATAAAGACAAGAAGCCAATCACTGGGCGAGAAGGAGGCGGGACTTCCAGGCAGGAGGAGGGGTCTTCTTTTGGACTGTGGGAGCAAGGGAGACACAGTGTAGGCGGAAGGCTGTTAGTATGGACGGCCTGTGGTGCATCCGCCACTGGAAGATTTCTTTTCTTTTTTTTTTTTTTTTGGAGCTGAGGACCGAACCCAGGGCTTTGCGCTTACTAAGCAAGCGCTCTACCACTGAGCTAAATCCCCAACCCCCATTGGAAGATTTCTAACATAGAATAGTTGGTAAATTTAGGATGCCAGGTTCTGCGCCCAGCGATTGTGTTCTCTGTTGATTCTAAACTAAGATGGTCTGTTGTTTTCCTTCTCACGGCGGGCGATTCAACTGAGCTCCAGGGAAAGGTAACTGCTGTGGAGCGTGGGTTTGTGAGAGTGCGCCATAGCTAGCCAAGGAAATCTGGGAGTGCTGAGCGGTTTGGCAGCAGCCAGGAGAGAGCTATCTCAGAGATCTGGGCAGGCCTTGGCAAGGGAAAACATGCGGTCTCGGGCTCGGTACCAAGCTGGGAACAAACAGAGCCCCCCGGCCAGGTGCTTAGCCGGCAATAGCATGGATTGTTTTTGAATAATACATGCTACACACACCAACTCAAATGAGGAGAGCAGACTAGGATACCTAGAGTCGGGAAAGATGAAAACAGATTCTAGGCTGGTAAACACAGTGAACCAAACGGTGCCTGTTCCCGGTAGTAGCTTAGGAGCCCGACACTGGTATAGATGGTCCTGAGGGTGGATGCTACGAGGCCTTCTCGGTGCTCCTGGGATCTCTTGCTCTGGTTTTCTACCGTCACTGGGGGCTGGGGGGGGTGGGTGTGCTGGACACGCTCTGTAGTCTGGTTCTTTCCATTCCATATAGTGCAAGAACCAAAACCTGTTTATGCCCCCCCCCCCACCCCATGTATTCTTGGCCCCACATAAGGACTAAGATTTCTCCCTTATGTGGAAAGGTAGGAAACAGCTGACTGGGAGTATCCGTGGCTCAAACAGTTGTGACTCCAGGATTAGGCAAGAAAACGGGCCAAATCATGAAAAACTGAGACGCAGAGAAATATCTGCCAGACAGATACAGGAAGCTGCGGGAATAGTGATGCACAGGAAAGACTGGGCGAGGGCTCCAAGTTCAGAAACTGTGTATTTTCGGAAATTCACAGATTACAGTGTCTACATGAACACTCAGGTCAGGTCTAGAACCAAGGCCCAGTGTGCCAGAAGAACATCGCAGAAAGCCCCCATCACTCTGGGTTTGAACCAGGAGGATTTGGTCATAAAGAGAATACGTTCTGTGTAGTATGGATGCATCACCTGTCAATTAAAAAACTGTGGCTTTTAGGAAAGGATGGAATAGAAGGTGGGACATCCAGTGGGCAGAAAGGATTCTGGGATAGAGCCAGGTGAAAAGTCGTCAAGGAAGACAGACACATGGTGCCTAAGCACGGGTAACCAGACATGCGGCAGAATGTAGGTTAATATAAATGGGTTATTTTAAATTCTTAGCTAGTCAGAGAACAAGACTAGCCCTATGGTTAGGCATGGGTAAATATATTCTGAGTCCCAGTCGTTATTCTGGGAACCTGGGCCAGGAGGAAAGCAGACCATTAGATTGATGTTTGAAAAGAACTCAGATATGTGCAGAAGACAAAGTGTCAGTAAATGGCTCTCGATGGATACGAGTTGGGTTCCAGGGAGGTCTGGGTCACGAGGTATGTGGCAAGCATTATTTCTAAATGAAATTAAACTTCTGTGCCACAAAGCCTTTCCAAAAATACACTACCAGGCAAAATGAAGACAGGCGTCTTTGTAACAAGGGCAGAGAGAAACGTACAAAGGACTGTCAATGTGCAGGTTCTAGATACCAAGTCAGGAGTCTGCCTCGCTACCTTCCAGGACTCTGGTTGGCTCCCCATTCCATAAAAAGAGCTAAGTGTCCAGGTGAGGCCCAGATACTTGCTACTGCAGTGATTCTTCATACCGTAGTGTCTGGGGCTGCAAAACAAAGGCTAGAGTTCAAAAAAATGGTTCAGATGTCTGCCCATGTTAATGGCTGTGCCATGACGGTCCACCCTAAGTTAGGAATGTTGGTGAGTTGGTCTTTATTCTATCTCTTTGGTCATCTCCAGGCAGTGATAACTCACCAGCATGAGGGTACCTCCTTACAAGTGAATGCTCCAGCCTCGGCCAAGAAACCATAGCTAATGTCAGGTAGAAGTGAACTATTCCATTCAGGCCCTACCTAAACGGCCCAGTGTAAGCCACACTCTCTGGGATGGTGTGGAAACACCTGAGTCACCTTACGCTCCTTCTCTTAGTTACTCTCTTATTGCCTGTAGCTGGGGTTACATGTGTGTGCAGCCATGACATGGGTTTACATAGGTACTCAGGATCTGGACAGAGATTCTCATTTACATAGCAAGCACTCTTACCCGGTGTAGCATCTGCCTGACCCACAGAATGGTTTTTCTAAAGCGTAAGTCTACAAAACCCTCAAATGTCCTCCTTTGCCCTTACAACGAAATCCAGTCACCTTCTTGTTAAAAATATTTGACTTATTTTATGGGTATGGGTGTTTTATCTGCACGTATGTCTGTGCACCACATCCACACCTAACGCCTGCAAAGCCCAGAGACGTGGGTTGAAAACTTGCAACTAGAGTTACAGATCATTGATTGAGAGCTCGCACATGGTTGCTGGGAACTGAGCCCAGGTCCTCTGGAAGAGCAGCCAGTGGCTCTCAACCACTCCAGCCTCAAACCCAGCCTTCTATACTGGGAAGACAAGTCCTTTCATGATCAAAACCTTATTTATTTTTTTCAGCTTCTAAAACATTTCTGTCAAACTACAGTCATGTGACCTCCTAGAGTTCACCAAGGAGGGTTCTCAGGTGTCTGCGTCTGAAGACATTCCTCCCTCCACCCCAACTTGGCTGCCCTTGCCCTCACGTGTGGCAGACTCCTGACTACAGGCAGTGACAGCTCAGCCTAAGTGCATAACTACCATTGCCAATTTTTCCTTTACCCTCATTTCCCCTTCCATCCTTCTCTTTCATGCACTTTCTCTAGAAGGATGTCATATAGAAGGTTCCTATAGAAACCTGTGAATGCTTCTACCATATTCACTCACTTATTTTCCTTCCTCTGCTTGCCTATGATGGGCTTTCATTGGAGAATAATGTCATCTTTTATTTCTGAGTTCCCAACGCATAGCACGGTGGCTCGGGGAGGAACAGCTGAGAATATTTGGTTGCATGAATGAACATAAGTTGTCATACCAGCTGCTTGATGGTTTGTTTGTTTGTTTTATTTTGTTTTGTTGTCCAGCTCCATATGATGTGGTTTTGGAAACTGTAGGGCGGTGGGCTGTGAAAGGTACCCTGATTCCTGGTCGAGATAGGTCAAATCCCCAGAGACCCTAGAAGGGATGGCAGGAGCATTCCCAGTCTCCCAGGAGATCAGGCTCCTCTCGTGTAGATACAGCCCCCCACAACCCCCTGTAGAGAGGTTTGAGACAGATCTGTCAAGTAGGGCAATGCCCCAAGCCCCTCCTCCACAGGTAAGGATGTGACCACAGGTCACATAGACTCAAGACAGATCAGTCACGTAGAAGCAGGACCACGCCCCCAAATAGGGAGATGAGGTCTTCCCACGCTTTCAGGCCAAACCAATAGGAAGTACCTGCTGCCAGACCCTGACCCATCCCAAAACTGTATTTAAGAATCCTATCGCAACCAGAGCTTCCAGGGACTAAGCCACTACCTGAAGACTATACATGGACTGACCCTGGACTCTGACCTCATAGGTAGCAATGAATATCCTAGTAAGAGCACCAGTGGAAGGGGAAGCCCTGGGTCCTGCTAAGACTGAACCCCCAGTGAACTAGATTGTTGGGGGGAGGGCGGCAATGGGGGGAGGATGGGGAGGGGAACACCCATAAGAAGGGGAGGGGGAGGGGGATGTTTGCCTGGAAACCGGGAAAGGGAATAACACTCGAAATGTATATAATAAATACTCAAGTTAATAAAAAAAAACAAAACAAAAACAAAAAAACAACTTTTACAAATCATAATTAAATATCATTTAACAAAGAAAAAAAAAAAGAATCCTATCCAGAAGGATTAAAGTTGTGCAGGAATTACTCCATCATTCCAGAGCTTCTGTCATAAGAGCTGTAACACTGCCACTTGGGGAAGAGATCACTGCAAGAGTTCCCCTGCACCCTCACCAACCAGTCAGTCTCCTTCTAGCTCAGCCATGCCAGAAATGGAGGCCCAGCAGTACCAGCAGTGGAGGGAATGAAAGCCATTCCCCATCCCTGCCCGAGTTCCTTCCCTTCTCCTGAACCCATGCACCTAGCCAGACCAGAGATCTCTGTGGAAAGCCACCAGTGTGCAGCCCCACAGGAAACAATATTCCCAATGTCCATTAGAAATCACTTTTGTGGGGGCTGGAGAGATGGCTCAGTGGTTAAGGGCACTGACTGCTGTACCAGAGGTCCTGAGTTCAATTCCCAGCGACCACATGGTGGGTCACATCCATTCGTAAAGGGATTCACCCTCTTTTAGTGTGTCTAAAGATAGCTTATATATATGAAATCACTTTGGCTGTAGCCTACTTCAAGGCTTATGCAGTACTGGGCCTAAATGTTTACGAGAATGAGTTCGTCCTCTCAAGTTAAATACCATTTTCCATCTCGCTGGCCCCATAATTAATCAAGATCTCAAGATTAAGGGTTTAACTGAGCTGAAAGAAAAAGCAAATGAAGACACTGACTGAGGCTTGCGGGGAAGAGACGCTCGCATCCTTGTCTTCTTGGAGACTCCAACAACGTGAACGTTTCACTCACCTTCTTCTGTAGCATCTTGCGATCAGTATGAGAAACCCAGGGTGTCTAAGAACTGGGGTCCTGAGAAGGGTGTCAACATCAAGAAAGCATGGAGGAGAAGTGAACACTGCTGCTATGATTTCTCTCAGACCAAGGAAGCCAAACTCTAATTGAACACCCTGCCGGTATGGAACAACAGACTCCCAGCTCTGTTGAAGTAAGCCGGCCTTCCTTTATGGGGTTGATTCTAACGCAGACCCCAGAGCCACAAAGCTTACTTCGTAATAATCAGCCTCATTGTTTTATACAATGACTTGAAGAATGGTTTGTGTCAGTGTATCAGCTTCCCGTAGATTCTGATATTTTCCTGAAAAAAATGGGCATCTATAGAAGACACTCAACCTGTCATTAATATATTGACCGAGTAGATATTAAATAATGACCTGAGAACCAACAAAGGCCATTTATTCCAAGGTTGCTAAAGGCAGGAGTCACCCATGTTGGTTCGCATCTTGACAGAGACTCCAAGCCCGAAAACTAAGCCGGAAGTGGCATTTATACTGGAAAGGAAAGGGCCTTAGGTGTGCCTTTCTTGGGGCTCTTGACATGAGGAGCTGCAAACAGCTTAAGGGAAATGGGGCCTCCTGTGAGCTTGCTTATGGATGCAAACTCATACTTGACTGTTCAGTTGGTGCTAGACTGGAAGCAAGGGATTAAAATTAAGGACACTACAATTATTAATCAAGTCCTGGCCATTTGGGTGACTAGTTGATGAGGCCGTTTGGCTTCCTGGATTGTGTCAGGTAAACCAGTTGACCTTTCATCAGTTTATCTTCTGGCCAACTGGCTTCCTGAGCTCTGGCTACAGTTATGGTTAAGGTTCTATCTTGTATATGATTTGACCTTTGACTCTCTTAATTAATTAAATATCCTATCCCCCAGCTTATGTCAAGGAACAGACTTCCCTGAAGTAGAGAATTGTCATTCTTGCTAAAACTTATTTTTTTAATGTGTCTAGTATGTTTATTGCTTAAGGGATGATTCAAATCCAATCTGGATTTGGAAAATCATATCCAATCTGTGGTGACATTTAAGACAGGTTTCAAACGAGGCAACAACCATACGGTCATCAATTTGGAGGCTGCACCTGGTGATAGAAGAAAGCTCACGTCTAGGAAGGCTTGTCTCAACCTGTGAGGTGCACCCGGCACAGTTGCTTCATGTAAGCTCGAAACCTTAGTGAGGATAAGGAACATTAATCGTTGGAAAAGCATTGATACATCTCACATATTAAACAATGTTAAATATGAGACAGTGACTTAGGCAATAGCATTTATAGATATTGTTATCGTATACTTTTTAATTTTAGTATTAATAATTGTTATTAATTGTTGATGTTAATTGATGGGACCCCATTATATATATAGGCATTGCCAGGTAGAGCCATATGGTCAGTGCTGGAGTCTATCAGTGCTAAGGCAGAGTTTAAGAGACTTGAAAAGTGCATAGCAAACTTAATAAAGAATAAGATTCTGGGGGCTGGACAGATGGCTCAGTGGTTAAGAGCACCGACTGCTCTTCCAGAGGTCCTGAGTTCAATTCCCAGCAACCACATGGTAGTTTACAACCATCTGTAATGGGATCTGATGCCCTCTTCTGGTGTGTCTGAAGACAGCTACAGTGTACTCATATACATGAAATAAATTTTTTTAAAAGAATAAGATTCTGAAATAATTTATAACCTTTGTCAGTCTTACTGGAGCATACCTGTAATATAAGTTGAGAATTTAAGGCCAACCTAGGCAAATGGTGAGACTGTTTTGGTTTGAATGAGATGTCCCCCATGGTGTTGGGCATTTGAATCGAAGCTCCCCAGCTGATGACAATATTTAAGGAGTCTTGGGAGATGTGGTCTTTTGGAGAAATACGTCACTGGGGGCAGGTGTTGAAAGTTATAGGACTCACACCATTTGGAGTTCATACTCTGCTTCTTGTTCAAGATGTGAGTCCCAGCTGCTGCTTCAGCAACCCTATCTACTGTCATAATTCCTACCAAGACGGACTCTAACCTCCGGAACCTTTAGCCCAAATAAACTCTCTCTTCTATAAGTTGCCTTGGTCATGATGTTTTATTACAACAACAGAAAGGAATTAACATAAACCCCATTCAAAAAATTAAGTAAAAGAAAAATAGGAAACTTATTAACAAGGACAGCTCCTGATCATCAGACTGACAACTCAGTATATATTCGTAAGCTTTAATTACTGCTATTAAAAGGGAGCAGCACATATGGCTAGACTAGCCTAAAATGTAAAGTGACAGATGCCTATAAATATTAAAATCCTGTAATTATCAGTGCAGTTCATTAATTATCTGTCGTTTGCATCTTAAAAATAGGACTGATACTTATTCCCAAGCCTTCAGCCATTTAACAAAGAAGGCCTTGTATGAGGGAAAGAGGCTGTAACAAGCTGAGGCCTTTTTCAGGTGACATTTTACTTCTGTAATCACGCCATCAGAAGGATTGTGTTGATTTCTAATGCTCTGTCCTAGTCTGAATACCGCAAACCAACATTTCATCTGAGCTGACGTGCACTTAACTCCCCTCGTCTGTGCGTCTGTCCAGCCAGGTTCAAATTGAAGTGTTTCTACGCTTAACTTCTTTTCTTCTCACTTTTCCCACATTTCTTCTTCCATGGAAGCTTTTGTGTTTTCTATTTCCTAAACCTTTACCTCTTTACAAACTTATTGTCAAGCCATCTGCAATCGCGAGGGCAACAGGAGTCTTCTCATACTCTCCTCCTTACCTACTCTAGGCTTAGGGATGCAGACCAAGGAAAATAAAATAATTTTGTAATCAGCGCTGTCTCTGCTGAGTCAGCAGATAAAGGTGCTTTTCTGCCAAGCAGATTTGAATTCAGTCCCTGGGACCCATTAAAGAGAGTGAACATTCAGAGCACCATGCTATATGGACACATACTCATGCATGAACACACATGCACATGCACGCACACATACATACATACATAGTCATAATAAATAAGTAAACGTAAAAGAAAAAAATTTAAGTAACACTGCATTACTTGAGAAATCTACATTTTTTTCTAATCTACTTTTTAATTTTTGCATACTTAGTATTAAATTTCTGGTAAGTTATAGTGACACACACCTTTAATCTGAACCCTTAGGAAACAGAGGCTGGAGGATCTCTGTGAGTTCAAAGCCAACCTGGCATATATAGTGAGTTCTAGGCCAGCCAGGATTACACAGAGATCCTGGTTTGTTTGGTTGGTTTTTTGTTTGTTTGTTTGTTTGTTTGTTTGTTTAAAGATTTGTTTATTATATATAAGCACACTGTAGCTGTCTTCAGACACACCAGAAGAGGGCATCAGATCTCAATACAGATGGTTGTGAGCCACCATGTAGTTGCTGGGATTTGAACTCAGGTCCTCTGGAAGAGCAGTCAGTACCCTTAACTACTGAGCCATCTCTCTAACCCTTGTTTTTTACTAATAAGTCTTTTTCTTGAAATTAGAAGGCCCCACTGTGACCTGTTCCTTAATTTTTTAGAACATCTGTTTCCTGTCTTCTCCAGTGTCTCATCATTGACACTTGCTGTATTAGTTCAGTCATACTTTCGTTTAGCGTCTAGATGATCTAAAGCCAAACGGCTGGGTTCAGAGAGTGAGTGGTACTACCAACTCCTGTGCCCACAGCTTCCCTCCTCACGCATCCTCAACTTTGCTTCCAACTCTTGTTTTTGTAAAGGAGTAACAGACGTATCTTGACTTCGAGACTTCTGGAACTCAAAGCAACTGGAAGAAAACATTGTGGGAAAGCCTCTTACATCTGGTCTGAGAAAACCTTGAGGAAATAAAAGCAGAGAGAGAGAGAGAGAGAGAGAATAAAAGAGAGAGAGAGAGAGAGAGAGAGAGTTCAAGTGCCCTAGTACCAAGATTTTAAAATATAAAATAAAAACTTCGGTGATGCGTGTGTGTCTGCTATCCCAGCACTGGGGTAGACAGGAAGACCCCTGGGGCTTTTTGGTCATACAGCCTGGCCCAGTAGCTTAGCCCAGGGCTGATGAGAATTTGTCACAAAAACAAGGTGTGTAGCTCCTGATGAACAATACCTAAGCTTGACCTCTGCCTTACACACACACACACACACACACACACACACACACACAGGACACATACACACACGACACATACACACACACTCACACAGAGAGAGGAGAGACAGAGACAGAAAGAGAATTACTTCAAACTAAAAGTCAAGACAAATAATTACCCAAACGAAGGACAACCCAGAGACTGGAAAAAGTACTCGCCAGGTATTTAATAGGTCATTAATGGCCAAAGTGTATCTATCTTCAAACAACCCAGTATCACAGAAACAATCCAACTTTAAGATGGGCACAAGTCCCGAACAAACATTCCTCACAAGAAGGGTATAGGTGGCTAAGGCTCACAAGAAGATGCAGAGATCACCAGGCATCAGGGAATCGTGGCTTAACCCGCGATGGGACACCACACCTGACTGAAAGAGGAGGAGCTGCCTGCAAGGATAGAAGGAAACATGCTCATGCCCTCTCGGTAGGAATGCTAAGAGTATGGCGAGGTGGGAACAGGTCCTCAAAAAAGTAATAACTGAATTACCAAATGATGCAACCACACACTTCCAGATCCGTATCCATAACAACTGATGAAAGAACCTAGCTCGAGTCTCAGGATGGAGCGCCCCAGGAAACACGAGAGACCGGCTTGATGTAAAAGCAAGAGGCAGTTTAATAGTAATGGAGCTCCGGGCCGACACGTATCTCACGCAGGAGACAGAGGAGTCGACCCCGAAACTCAAAAGTCAGGGGTTTATATAGGGAAAGCTAGGGGGTTTGGCACGGTTACACACAATTGGCTGTTTCAAACAGTGGCGGCTAATTTCTGGCGCGGCTATAAGTGATTGGCTCATTCAAACATAACAGTGAGATTACAACACAGAAGAATACATGCTGAGTGGGGCGTTCGGGATTTTAGAAGCCAGGGGCTTATCAGGGCTTGAAGGACATCTGGTTAAAGCGTGACTCTGAGTAAGCTGGGGGAGGTGCCCTCCTGCCAGATGGTTTATGAATCAGTCCTGATAACTCGGGCTGGTTCCTGCATTCCTTTTCTTTATCTTTATGGTCTGTTAGTCCTGGCGGCAGGGCGGGCCCCGTCATACCTGGACTTGCCTGGGCTTGTTTTTCACAGTGTTTAGCCCTGAGTCTGTGGATTTTGAAACTTATTTTTTTAATTTTATATTTTTAAACCTTAAATCTGTATAATTTTCCTTTCACTGAAGTCAAATGGCGGAGCCGTGAGCTGCCTTCCCTTATGCTCTGTAGCCTTGGTCACCATAGCTGGATATGGAGTCAAATTCCCGGCTAAATAGGTAAAGGAAACTATGGTGTATTTACGTGGCGAAGAGCTATTTGTGATGGTTAATTGTCAGCGTGACTGTATTTGACCTAGGGGACCCTCTTTTGAGTATGTTTTTTAGGAAGTTTCTGCAGAAGTTTGACTGTGAAGGGAAGACCCTCCCCACGTGTGGCCAGGACTATCCGGCTCTTCAACTGAATGAAAGGGAGATGAGCATTTGTCTTTCTCTGTTTCCTGACCGCAGATGCTCTGTGACCGGACACCTCCAGCGCCCCCTACTGCTCCTTCCTGCCAACTGAGACCGTCAGCTAAAACATACCTTCCCTCCTTTCAGGCTGTCTGTGTCGGGAATTTTGTCACAGCACTAGGAAAAGCAGAGTTACTCATTCCTAAAAAAAGGTGCGCGGGGGGGGGGGGTGTCAAATTTTATTTTCAGGATAACATGGAAGACTCTAAGAGATATTATTATGCTAAGTGAAATAATCCAGGCACAGAAAGCTCAAGACTGCCAAATCTAATATCTATGTGGAATTTAAACAGAAATTGGGGGGGTGGGGTGGAAAGATGGATCAGCAGTTTAAGAGCACTGGCTACTATTCTTGAGGTCCTGAGTTCAATTCCCAGAAAGCAGGTGGTGGTTCACAACCTTCTATAATGGGATTTGATGCCCTTTTCTGTCATGCAGGCATACTTGCAAATAGAACAGTCATATACATGGATAAATAAATCCTTTAAAAATGGAAAATGCTAAGAGAAAAGCAGAAATTGGACGGAAGTAGGGAGAATAGTGTTGATCCGTGACTGTTCAAAAGTACCAGGTTTCAACCAGACCAAAGGAACAAGTTCTGAGAACCACTGTGAATATAAAATGAATATAACAGATAATAATGCATTGTCTATCTCAAAATAATTGGATAGAATAGATTTTAAATATCACAAAAATGTTAAATGGGATGATAGATTTCTCTATCTTATTTTTACCATTCCCTATTGTGTGTGTACTCCATAATTGTAATACAACTGTGATTTTTCTATTAAAAATAACTCAATAAGGGACTGGAGAGATGACTCAGTGGTTAAGAGCACTGACTGCTCTTCCAGAGGTCCTGAGTTCAATTCCCAGCAACCACATGGTGGCTCACAACCATCTGTAATGGGATCTGATGCCCTCTTCTGGTGTGTCTGAAGACAGCTACAGTGTACTTACATACATAAAATAAATAAAATCTAAAAAAAAATAAAATAACTCAATAAGGGCTGGAAAGACGTCTTTGCAATTAAGAGAACATACTGCTCTCTCGGAAACCTGAGTTTAGTTTTCAGCTCCGGGTCAGGTGGCTCACAACCACCTGTAACTCCATATCCTGAGGATCTGATGCTCTTGTCTGGCCTCCTTGTGCTCATCCATTCACATACACAAACCCACACAGACACAGACAAACAAACACACACACACACACACACACACACACACACACATTAAAAACAAATCTTTAAAAATGTAATTTAACAATAAAAGGTTTCTATCTGTTGGTATTTTCTTTGCAGTCCTGACATGTTATATGTACACCTTAAAAGTATGTCATCTCTAACAATGGAGCACAAAGCTTTCATTCTTCCATTATATCATGTTTTTTATGTTACTGTCTTAATTTGGGTTTTGATTGTTGTGAAGAGACACCCTGGCAACTCTTGTAAAGGAAAGCATTGAATCGGGACTGGCTTACAGTCCATTACTGCCTGTCATGGTGGCACACAGGCAGACACTGTGCTGGAGAGACAGCTGAGAGTTCTGTATATGAACCAACAGGCAGCAGAAAGACAGAGTGAGCCACTTGGCCTGGCTCAGGCTTCTGGAACCTCAAAGCCCATCGCGACACACTTCCTCCAACAAGGCCACACCTCCTAATAGTGTCACTCCTTGTGAGCAAGAAACTTCTTTTCCTGGGCTGGTTCTACTCCCTGTTAGCAACATTCCTAGGCTCTGACATCTCAAAAATCTTTGGGTCTCTAAGGTAGCTTCAATGTTACAGCTTCTTGTTTCAGTGTCTGGGATCCACACATGATCTTCTGGGCTCTTCCAAAGAGCTGGCATTGCTTCTGCCTTCTGTAGCCCTCTAAGCTCAGGTAGATCCACTCCACTGCTGCTGCTGTTCTTGGTGATCATCCCATGGAACTGGCATCTCTAATATACTAGGGTCTTCTACTGCAACTAGGCTTCACCAATAGCCTCTCATAGGCTCTCTTCATAGTGTCAAGCCTCAACTCCTTTGCATGGCCCCTTCAGTCCTGGGCCATCAACTGCAACTGGGCTGCACCTTCACCAATGGCCTTCCATGGCCTCTCACAGTGCCAAGCCTCAGCTGCTCTTCATGAGCCCTTCTTGTCTTCACAACCAGTACCACCTGGGTGACTCTTACACATTACCAAGTACAGCTGCAACATGAGGTACAACCTTGGCTGTCTCTGGAACACAGCTTCTTTGTGCTCTCAGAAAACACTTCCCAGAAGATTTCATCCCAGTGACGCTGGTCTCTTCTTTATCACCACAAATTTCTTAGCTCAGCATCAATTGTCCCCATAGTCCCTTCTATTCTCGACTCAAAAGCCAGAGACACATGGCCAAAGCTGCTGAGTTCTGCTGCATGCTGGGGCTGGAACATGGCCCCATTGTTCTATTACCAGCTTTCTGTTTTCCAATTCCTTCACTGCCTAAGCTTGGCTGTCCTGGAACTTGCTCTGTAGACTGACCTTGAACTCAGAGATCTACATACCTGTCTCCTGGGATTAAAGGTGTGTACCACCAAGCCTGGATCTAAATTTAGCTGGGTAGGACCTTGCCCCAAAGTCCCACTCCCTTAATTTGTTATCTCCTTGAACACAGGACTCAGGTCCAACCCCTTTAATACTCAAACCATATATTTTATTTTTCCTTTCTCCACTTGCTACACTTGTTTAAACTGCTCTTCATGAGACTTAATCAGAGAACAAAGTCTATGATGGGCGTTTCTGAGACTTCCTTTGTCAGTGCAATTAATCTGAGTCTCTTCACCTTCACCTTATGCAGTCTCTTCAGACAAAGGCGAAAAGTAGCCACATTCTTCACCAAAAAACTACAGAAACAGTCTCTAGGCCACATATTGAAATTCTCCACTGAAACCTGTTGGGCCAGGTCTACATAGTTTAAATACTCTCGGCAGCTAAGTTTTTCATATTCCTATTAGGATAGCCCACTAAGCCCCATTTAAAGCATTCTATGACTTCCCAAATCCAAAGTCTCAAAATCCACATAATCCTAAAGAAAAGCATGGTTAGGCCTATCACAGCAATACCAGGGACCCGAGTCCCTGGTACCACTTCTGTCTTCGGGTTTTACTGCTGTGAAACAGACACCATGACCAAGGCAAGTCTTATAAGGACAACATTTAACTGGGGCTGGCTTACAGGTTCAAACGTTCAGTCCATTATCATCAAGGCAGGAGCATGGCATGGCAGCATCCAGGCAGGCATGGTGCAGGAGGAGCTGAGAGTTTTACGTCTTCATCTGAAGGCTGCTAGTGGAACATTCCCTTCCAGGCAGCTAGGATGAGGGTCTTAAAGCCCACACCCACAGTGACACACCCACTCTAACAAGGCCACACCCCCAAATAGTGCCACTCCCTGGGCCAAGCATATGCAAACCATGACACCTCCCTTTTATATCCACTCACTTTAGAGTTGTACGTTTACTTTCATTTATTTAGGAGCTACCCTTAAATGTTCAAGATGAGTCTGTGGCCTACAACAGAAAGTCAATAAACATCTGACCCCATTCTCAGATATGGTCAGATGTAAGAATATATTTTAAAGCCATCATAATTTATGTCCCCCTTTCCAGCCATTTGGCTATAACATTCTTATGTTTTCAGAGAATTATTATTATCATTGCTGTCATCATCACCATCACCATACCACCACCACCATCATCATCACAATCACCACCACCACCACCATCACCACGATCACCACCACCACCATCACCATCATCATCACCATCACACCACCACCACCACCATCATCCAAATCACCACCATCACTACCACCACCATCATCATCACAATCACCACCACCACCACCATCATCACAATCACCACCATCACCACCACCACCATCATCATTATTGAAAGTCCTCTTCACATTTCACTCAAACACTGTGCATTTCTTTACTTTCTTTTTGTTTTTTGTAACTTGGTCTTTCCAAGTGAGCATAATTTTCTTTTCCCTGGGGAAGAAACTAAGTGATTCCTTTGGTGATGGTGTCCTCAGATGTTAAAAACTAAACTACAGAAATGTAATTGGTAATTAGTACAGCCATGATGTTACACACATTTTGTCCCAGCACTGAGGAGGCAGAGTCAGGTGGATTTCTGTGAGTTTGAGGCCAGCCTAGTCTACAGGGAATTCTGGGACAGTGGGACATAGAAAGACCCTGTCCAAAAGGGAAAAAAAGAGGAAAAAGGAAGGAGGGAGGGAGAGAGGAAGAAAGGAAGATGACCACTATGGTGGTATGTATAAGCTTGGCCTAGGGAATGTCACTAGTAGGAAGTGTGGCCTTGTTTGACTAGGCGTGTCACTGTAGGTGTGGGTTTTAATACCGTTGGCCTAGCTGCCTGGGAGCCGATCTTCTAGCAGTCTTCAGATGAAGATGTAGAACTCTCAGCGCCTCCTACACCATGCCTGCCTGGATGCTGCCATGTTTCTGCCTTGATGATAATGGACTGAACCTCTGAACCTGTAAGCCAGCCCCAGTTAAATGTCCTTATAAGACTTGCCTTGGTCATGGTGTCTGTTCAAGGCGGCAGTAAAATGCTAACCAAGACACCCACCATAGTTTCTAGAGAGGACAATTCGGCCTGTCTATCAAAATCACAAGTAGGGGTTGGGGATTTAGCTCAGCGGTAGAGCGCTTGCCTAGCAAGCGCAAGGCCCTGGGTTCGGTCCCCAGCTCCGGAAAAAAAAAAATCACAACTGTACATACCCTTTGACTGAGCATCCATAATGAAAATTCTAGAGATTTCTTGGAAGGTAAAAAATCCCATGGCATGATTATCATCATATCAGGATGGCTGTTTATTTTGCTTACAAGTAAGGACATTTTGTTTCATTCATTATTTATTTATATTCTAATTTTATGTGTATAAGTTCTTTGCTTACATGTTTTTTAAAGGTTTATTTATTTTATGTATGTGAGTACACAATCCTCTCTTCAGATACACCAGAAGAGGGCTTCAGATCCCATTACAGATGGTTGTGAACCACCATGTGGTTGCTGGGATTTGAACTCGGGACCCCTGGAAGAGCAGTCAGTGCTCTTAACCACTGAGCCATCCCTCCAGCCCTGCAAATGGAATTCTGAAACTGTGCAGTCCCTCCTAGTCCTCTCAGTGTCCATGGTTGTACTTTCGGCCTCTTTGAAGTTTTATAACCACCACTGCCTGACAATGCTGTACACTAGAATCCCAGTTTAAGTGCTCTGAAAAAAAAATCACCTTACTTAGAGTGCACGATAAATTACTCTGTGAAGTAGCAAATATTTTTTGATTATAAACAAAATAGCTTTCGATTTATCAGCTTTTCAACTGCAGAAAACAGCCATGGTGAAGTAGCCTGCATTTCCAAAGCTTTTAAGCAATTTGTTTAAATCCAGTATAAATTCTTCCTAAAAACAGTTTTATTAGTAATGATTATATTCACAAACACCCTTAAGAAGGCTGATTTAATCCACAGTGAGTTGAAATGATTTGAATATTTATGATAAAAATAGTAAAAAGCAACATTTATTATTTCTAGAAAATTGAAAATGGAGGAGACGAGTTGATCTTTTCCCTCTGTGTCCGTGCCTCATAAAAAGTGCATGGGAGACACACAAACAGCACAGCTAGATGCAAAGACAAAAAGAGATTTGGGGAGAACTCTATCTAGAGCCTTCTGAGGACTTTAGAAGTTCACCAAAAAACAAAAACAAAACAAACAAACAAAAAAAACATAACGTTTATACTTTTCATTTTTCTGGGGAAATGCCTGACAGTATAACACTCGTGCTTTAAAGTCATGGTTAGTGTCATTGATGGCGTAAGAAAGGAATCTCAGAAAGAAGAAGATGAATTGGGGAGCCGGCCAAGAACTGAGAGAGAAAGGGGAGAAGAAAGCCTTAGAGTTCCAAGAATGCAAGCAACTGTGTGGAATTAAGAAAACTTGATTCCAAACAGCAAAACAAAGAAAAGGCGGAGAGATCCATACCTGTCCCCAGACTAATTGTCATATCGCCTGGCCGTCCTAGGAGTTCAGTAAGAGTTCATTAACCAGAGTGAACTGGCTGAACTCAAGGTAGGATGCGCCTGTGTGTTTGAGGGGCAGATGTTAGTTACCCATATTGACCACCAGGTGGCAGCAGCAACTCATGGCCCCTTGGTTGTCCCAACAGAAACCTGGGCATGAAGAAGTCAGGCTACAAATGGATCAGGAAGGAAGGATTCACAAGCCTCTTCTCTAAGCAGGTGAAGTACGGCTAACGCAATCTCGCTAATAGAATTTTGTTACCAATGTAGTCTGTGCATACTGCCCTCCAAACACATTTCTACAATCAAGCTAAACAATCATGGAATCGGGTCAATGAGAGAGGGCTCTGGGGCAAAGGTGCTTGTTAACTAACCTGATGACCTGAATTTGATTCCCCAGGCCTTCATGGTGGAGGGAAACGATTTCTGAGAGTCGTAGTCTATCCTTCACAAATGCTCCATGGTATACGAGTACACACACACACACACACACACACACACACACACACAAATATGTGAAAAATTTTAATTAAAAAAAACACATGCAATGGGTGAGCTGTCAACAGTTTTGATGGTCAGTGTTCAGAAAGAACTATTGCTACACCATGATGCCTTCTTAATTGTAGTGATGAGTTGACCTATTTCCCCAAAATACAATTATTAGATGCTTTATTATTTCAGGTTTAGTCACATATGGATATTCCTCTGGGTATTACTAAAATAAAAAAAAATCAAGTAAAAAAGATTAAAAACTATATTTACCAGTCCCTGAAGGAGTCCTTTTTCAAAACCTTTCTCCTACTCCACGCTGAAGGCTGACACCAAAATAGCTTGAAAGTTGAAAGTAAGTAATTAGAAAGTAAAACAAACCATTCTTAGGGCTTGATGGAGACCGGCAGTAGCCATGAGGAAGGCAAAAGGTGTGGCCCGGGAAATACACTGAGGTTCTCTGTGTGTGGTGTTGGGGATCAAGCACATGGCCTCACACAGGCTAGGCTCCACCACTGACCTGCTGTGCCCTGTGCGTGCGACTTTTGTCTCTGATTTATCTCAGCATTAGTTGCTGTGAACCTTGCTTTGTGTGGTCACCCATCGCTTTCCATGTTCCCCTTTCTCTCTGTGTTCAAACACTCACTTCCCGTGTATTCTCCATGGTCAACTGTGGACCCCTTAGCAGAACTCCTCCTAGCTCCTCAGCAAGGGAAGCTCTGAGCGCACAGCTCATACCTCCCTCCCCCTTTACCAGCTCGGTCCTCTGTCTACTGAACGTCTGTGACAGCAAATGTATGACACACCTCCCGCCCCAGGGCTCCCAAATCTTTCAAAGTGAGATTCCATTTTACGTTTGTCTTCGTTAGGGTTTCTATTGTTGTGAAGAGACACCATGACCAAGGCAACTCATAAAGGCTGATATTTAACTGGGGCTTACGGTTTCAGAGGTTTAGTTTATTATCACCATGGCGGGAAGCACGGCAGCATGCAGGCAGTCGCGGTGCTGGAGGAGCCCAAAGTTCCACATCTTTATCCAAAGATGAGACTGTTTCCCACACAGAACGGAGCTTAAGCATTAGAGACTTCAAAGCCCACTCCCATGGTGCCACACTGCCTCTAACAAGGCCACACCTCCTTCAACAAAGCCACGCCTCCTTATAATTCCTCTTCCTATGGAAGGTGGAACACAGGAATCTGTGGGGACCATACCTATTAAAACCTCCACAACGTTCATGTGGCTAAGGATGCCACACAAGAATATTGACAATTTAGGCACAGGTCATTGGCCTTATGGGACACGCATTCGATTGCAATGGATCAAGTCTTCTGCTTCTGATGATTTCCAGAGTGGCTCTTGATATGAACCATTAGAAATGCTGGAGCGAGCGCATGGCAGCCTTGAAGTTCTAAGCCAAGGTGTGTAAGGGTTGAAGACACCCAAATGTAGTGGTTATACAACGTAGTCGTTGTATAACAGGTGCTGAGAACCCTTGGAGGTAAAATCAGTCAGTGTCTCTGCAGGGCACGATGGCACATGCTTTAATGCCTGTACTCAGGGGGCAGAAGCAGACAGATCTCTGTGAGCTCAAAACCAGCCTGATCTATAGTGAGTTCCAGGCTACCCAGAGCTACAAAGTGAAACCCAGTCTCAAAACATAACGGTGGAGTGTGGGGATTTAGCTCAGTGGTAGAGCGCTTGCCTAGCAAGCTCAAGGCCCTGGGTTCGGTCCCCAGCTCTGGAAAAAAAGAAAAAAGAGAGAGAGAAAAAAAAAACCCATAACGGTGGAAAATAGCTTAGTTCAGGTTTTATTGCTGTGAAGAGACACCATGACCCCAACATCTTTGATAAAGAAACATTTCATTGGGACTGGTGAACAGTTGAGCGATTCAGTCCATTATCTTCATGGCAGGGAGTATGGTATCACGCAGGCAGACGTGGTGCTGGAATGGTAGCTGCGAGTTCTACATCTGGATGAGCAGGCAGCAGGAAAAGACAGTGAACCGCTAGGCCTGGTATGAGCATCTGAAACCTCAAAACACCCCCAGTGACACACCTCCTCCAGTGAGGCCACACCCACTCCACCGAGGCCACGCCCATTCCAACAAAGCCATTCATCCTGATCCTTTCAAATCATGTCATTCCCTATGATCCTCTGGCAGCCATTTTCAGTCAAACCACCACAGTAGCATTTGTGCAGAAACTCAGAATTTCCTTCATTTTATTTGCCACCTTGGGCTAGAGAGACGGCTCAGTGGTTAAGAGCACTGACTGCTCTTCTAGAGGTCCTGAGTTCAAATCCTAGCAACCACATGGTGGCTCACACCCATCTGTAATGGGATCTGATGCCCTCTCCCAGTGTGTCTGAAGACAGCAACAATGTACTTATCTATATAATAAATAAATAAATCTTTATTTGCCAACTTGTCACTTCCAAAAGACAAGGACCTTCGCAAAACAAATGATTACTATTTGCTGTGTCAACCACTCCACTGGTTTTGGAAAGTGACCTTCACAGAAGCAACATAAAATACCTGGGTGATTTTATGAAACCAGAGTTGTTTTTTGTTATTGTTTTAATGTGTGTGTGTGTGTGTGTGTGTCCATAGGTGCGTGTCCATGCGTGTGTGGATATCTATGTTCATGTGTTTGTTTTATGTGAACAAGTGTTTTGCCAGCATGCATGTATGTGAACTTCATCTATGTATGATGCTCTGTGCAACTGGGAGAGGGCATCAGATCCTCCGAAGTTGGTTGGGAGCCACCATGTGCATTCTGGGAACTGAACCCAAGTCTTCTGCAAGAGCAGCAAACGCTCCTAACTGATGAGCCATCTGTCCAGTCCCATTGTTTGACTGTTTTGTTTTGTTCTAAAGCTGAAAAGGAAGGGCGTGTAACAGATCATAGGAAGCCGTGAGACATTTCTACTGGAAGTAATTCCAGTCTGTCTGTGTTTGGTAAATTAGTCAAGGAGTTCCACTGAGGTTCACAGAAGAAAATAATATAACTTGGGCTTTAGGGAAACTTTCTTGAATGGTGGAGATTTAAAACCAAAGAGAAAGTAGGACATAATTGTAGAATATAGGACAAGCCGCGCTGAGGTCTGGATCTATACAATAACTGAAAATGGGGAAAGATAAAAATTGAGGAAAAATTTTAAAAAGAGAGAATTATAGTAATTTGAGGATAAGAGGTGACGCGGGAGGTGCCTGAATGATTATTGAATTTTATAATTTTGGTCACTAAGAAAATATTAACCGTTTAAAGAATAGAGGGGAAACCACATAAGAGAAACATGAGCGAGTGGACTCTATTGGCTGTTGAATGCCAGCCCTGGAGTTGGCCTTCACGCATGCGCATTATTGTTAGCTATGTTGAAGCGATTAAAAAAATTAGTCTAACAAGTTGATGCAAAGTCTACATGCAGATTTCATGAAGAGTGAAACCAGAGCTACAGGTTTGGGATTGATTGACACAGAGGTGACAATGGGAAATAGTTCATACAGAAAGGAAGAAAGAAGGGAAGGCGGAGAAAGAGCCTAGGGGCCCAAGGCCCCGCCCACCCTGACTCCACGTAGTCTCATCTGACCTTTGATGTTCAACCGGGCAGGTCCTAGTTAGTATTTAGACAGAAGAGCCTATAAAACATTTGGATTCCGGGTCAGAAAGTGGCAAAGGGATCAGAGAGACGGTCTGAGAAAAGGACAGAGGTAGGAGAATCAAAAGTGTCCAAGGACGAGGAGCCTAAGGACAAGTTCGTGCTTGCCAAGGTTTCAGTTTGGCCAAGTTGCCATAATGAAGGACAAAAACCGGAGTTAATAAACAGAAGTTTGCGGACTCAGCATTAGGGGGATAGAAGTCCGCCATCAAGGTTCCTTCTTCTTCTGCCTCCTCCTCTTCCTCCTCCTCCTCCTCTTCCTCCTCCTCCTCCTCTTCTTCTTGTTTTTCTTCTTCTTCTAACTAAATAATGTTTTGTGGTTTTTTTTATCTGTGCGTGGGCACTAGTGCGTGTGTGCCACTGCATATAGGTGAAGGTCGGAGTCAGGACCAACTTTTGGAAGTCAGTTCTTTCTTTCCACCATGTCTTCGAGGATCGAATTCAAGTCCTTAGGTCTGGTGGCAAGTACGTTTACTTACTGAGATAGCTTGCAGACCCAGTTTGGTATTCCCGAAAGGCCTCTCTCCTTAGCCTGTAGTTGGCTGTCTTCTGTGATTGTCCTTGTATATACATTAGTACTTAGCTCCTCTCCTAGAAGGAGACCAATCATACTGGATTAGACTTTTGCAGTGGCTTTAGTGCACCATTATCCTAATGGTGACCCCCCCAACCATATTTTGTTGCTACTTCATAACTGTAATTTTGCTACCGTTCTGAATCATACTGTAAACATCTGGTGTGCGGGATATCTGGTATGCAATGCCCAAGGGGCCCCAGACCCACCTCTTCAAAGATCCCAAGTGATCACATTGTGCTGTACTCCTGGTTAGGAATTCAACATGTGAACTCAGCAGGGGACTCGTTCAATCCACGACAAGTTATAATATCTGGGAAATCCTCTCTGTTGCAAGCATATGGGGTAGACTAGCAATAGCTAGCTTTTCCTGCAGAGACTGTATGTTGGGCCAAGTCATGAGTACTGTGCATATGCTGGTTCTCTTAACATTTACTATGGCACGAATATTAAAGGTTTGTGTATCAAAGGCCAGATGTCCAGTGCAGTGATTGGATCATGGGAGCTCTAGTCTTGTGAATGAATCCATCCAGTTACAGATTCATAGCTGAATGGCTTTCAGAGGCGGGCCCTGTTATTCATGGGAGCTGCTGTCTTGGCTTCCCTGTGCAGAAAGTAAGATGTCCTCCATCAGGTTCTGACTTCCTGCTGACATAAAGACGACCAGGCCAATGGACAATGGGCTGAAACCTCTAACTCATGAGTCGAGATGAACTTTTCCTCATTTAAGGTGATTAACCATAAGTGTTTGTCTCCGGGTGGGGAACCTGACCACCACAGCACTCAGCTTCATGAGGTAGGCACTATTTAGCACATGTTCATGCAGAGGAGGTCACAGAGACCCTGAGACACTGAGTAACCACCCTGCTGATGTCACATCACCGAGAGAGTAAATGTCAGAGTTTATATGTTCCCTTCAGTTCCTCAGTGTGCTGTCTACAGCAGAGCCCCAAAGACAAAGACTATTCACACTCATAAGTTTGAGGTAAACTATGGTAGAGCCTATAGCAGCCAGAGGAGAAGGAGGAAAAAAATAACTATTAGAAGGTCCTAATACCCCAGATGAAAAATAATTTAGGATTTCAAATATATTCATTTACTTCAGTTATGATTCTAACCTTTGGGGCTGAAGTCCCCCAAAGATGCTATAAAATGCAAAGAGAACATTCAACGTCACATTTTTGTTTGTTTGTTTAAAGGTTTATTTATTTATTATATATAAGTACACTGTCGCTGCCTTCAGACACACCAGAAGAGGGCATCAGATCTCATTACAGATGGTTGTGAGTCACCAAGTGGTTGCTGGGATTTGAACTCAGGACTTCTGGAAGAGCAGTCAGTGCTCTTAACCACCGAGCCATCTCTGCAGCTCTCAATGCTGCATTTTTAATGCTTAAAGATTTTCTTTTGACTTTGTGAACTCTTTTGACTCTGGGTCATGTTAAACACAGAACTGAGGAGAAAGCAGCTCATACACAGACAGATACACAACAAAGAGATGCACTCATCATACATGAACCTCAGCACACATGCACATACATGAGAAGGAAAAAACAGGTTATTGGTCAGGAGAGATGGCTTAGTGGTTAGGAGCACCTCTGCTCTTTCAGAGGACCTGAGTTCAGTTCTCAGCACACACACCAGGAGGCTAGGCTATAAGCCTAGATTCAAGACATCAGACACCCTCTGCCAGCCTCTTTGAGCAAATACACACACACACACACACACACACACACACACACACAGACATGCACACACACAGACACACCCACACATATACACACACAGACATGCATACACACACATACACAGACATGCACACACGCACACAGAGACACACACACACACACAGATATGCATACACACAGACGCACACACACAGCATCTGATTGGCTAAATTCACCTCTCTCCCTGCTGGATTTGGTCTCTATTTTCTCCAGCTGGAGTCATCTACCCTTCCTTCAAGACACCAGGTTCCTATCCCCAAATTTAGGAACTAGGAAATAGTTTAATATTGAGAAGAATAAAAAAGAAGTCCGTTATGATTTTCAACACTTACTGTAAATGTTGAAAGGTTCGAAGTCATGAGATTTCTGAATTAGAAAATGAAATAGCTTGGCATAATGACACGTGACTTTGACCCCTGCACTCAGGAGGCAGAGGCAGGCGGATCTCTGTGAGTTTGAGGTCAGCCTAGTCTACAAAGGAAGTTCCAGGAAGGCCAAGCCTATTACACAGAGAAATCCTATCCCGAAAAACAAAACAAACAACTAATTAATTTTGGTCAAATATTTTAAAATGTATTGCCAGTGAGATGGCTCAGTGGATAAAGAAAGCTTTGTGACCCAAATTAATTCCCAGAACCCAGGTAAAAAAAAATGTAAGGAGAAAACTGACTCCACACAGTGGTTATCCTCTCACCGCCACACATACGTGTGGTGGGATGCTCACCCCTACACACCTCATGCCCACACATAATGACAGCAATAAATAATATTTTAAAACGTAGTTTTTCTCCTTAAGCAATTGCAGATTTCGGTTGCAGTAAGGAGATAAACAGGGATGGCAAAGAAAGACAAGACCATCAGCCGTTGGAAGATAGGGACAAAGGAAGAGAACCAATTCTAAATGATGCCTTATGTCAGACACGCTGAGGCACGGGGTCCCAATACCCACACACCTCCTACGGTAGGTGATAAATGGAAACCTGGACAGGAAGATGGCTGTAGGGTTGCCCAGCTAGTCTAATGCAACCAGGGATCCAACAAAGATCTCCATGACCCTAGACTCCGGGATACTCCCTAAGCCCCAGCCCCCCCAACCCCAGTAGTGGGTTGTGTGACACTATGTCACATACTTGAAGCTAAGAGGTAGTGGGTAGGCATTGTGGAAAATTTGGCAGCAGTAAAAAGTTTCTGAATAAACAAAACAAAGCCAATCGTGTAACAAAGCTGATGTGTATTCTAGCAGTGCTTGCTTACGTTACTCGGTATGACTTCCTGCAGCCTTGATTCTGACGTTGCACATTGCGCATGTGTCACCCCTAGCATCACCGTGGCTGCCTTAAACGCTCAGCCCAGACTAGAGTGTTGAATGTTACTGGCTGCAGTGTTTTATCGTGCCTAGAAAGTGTCACGTTCTTAGGAGGAACGTAAATGATTTAATTACAGAACACAAAGCTCTCCTCCCTACGTCACCTCTTAGCAGGTAACAGATTAGCACTTTTTTTTTTTTTTTGCCATTAATTATATTGTCTTAAAAGGCTATTTAAAAAACTCTTGGAGTTGCTGATTTGCATTTCATTTTTAAAATTATTAAACAAAGTTTCTCGTGAGACTAGGACAGAATTTCCAACAATTTCTGAATAGTTCTAAACACACTCTCGGGATTTTGTGCTATGGATTTATGCAAAGTGGCGCCCTGAGCTTTGCCAACTATAACATCCAACTATCAACTATAAAAATGTTGACGATGCTCTGTGCCCTGCAGAATCAAGCACTCAGCTAAAACATAGTTCTTGATTTAAAGCTAAGTGAACATCTCGTCAATATACAAATTCCCTTTCATCATGAATAAATGGTAAAATTATATGTATGTCAACAAATTGTTTAAAAATACATTTCTGTATGAGTTATCATCACTGATGTGTATGCCTCTGGACCCAAAGGTCGTGTAAAAATTCCTAAGAAGCCGTAATCAATAGTTCCCAAGAAAAGTTGCCAGGCAAATGTGCACAAAAATAAATGCAACCAGAAAAAGAATGAAAAAGGGGAATACACAGACATACATTTCTATGTACTCCAAATGTATGTGTGTGCAGGTGTTACCTCTGTGTCCTTAAGGAAAAAGAGGAAAGGGAGAGATGGGGCAGGTTTTGAAATAACGCTCGGGTTCTCCAGCTGACCTCTGTGCTAGGCTCCGAGAGTCCGGATGTCAGCCTTTCCCGGACCCACAGGATGTCAGTTCTACACAGCTCTCAGCAGCATACCTGCATGCGGGGGGCCGTGGATCTGCACACTTAACAGAAACTCATAGGTCAGATGTGAAGCCAGAGTGGCAAAGGTCTTCACCTCTCAGGAACAACAGGGTAGAAGACCGGACTCAACAGGGAAGAGGCCATCTCTTCCTCCGTGGTGAGAGTCACTAGCGTGCGACTTGGACTTTTCAAAAGAGGCCAAGAATTCTGTCTTCCAAAGGGAAATGTAATCTTGTCTATGGTATCTCTTGTCAAGTCTTCGTTGTCGTTGTCGTTGTTGTCGTTTTCCACTGTATAACCAATGCAAAGCACAGCAATAAATTTTGCAGTAATTTTACTCCAAGAACCGGTCAGGCTGCTAAGAAACTAAAGTGATTGGCTGACTGTCACTGCGTGTGCGCATGCTCACTGTGCACGCGCATGCTCACGGGCATTCAAAAACGCATGTGACCATGCATTTGGAGTCCAGTGGACAACCCCAGGTGTCATTCCGCAGGAGCTGACTGAATCCTCTCCCCAACCCTGGGTCGCCGTAGCTTTTAACTGCACATTTGCAAATGTTTTTATGCACTGCCTTATAGAAACTGGTATGCAAAAATGGTTTTGTTGTGGGTAACCTTTCTACAAACAAGTGCAAATTAGAACCAGTGCCATGACAAATCTGTCTGCCTTCATTCAGTTAACTGAAAACCCGCCAAGAAGAACCAAGACGAACCGCTCATAGGTGCCTCTAGTGTCACAGACATCCCAATCCGAGGTTTCTCTGGGCATTGAGCCCAAATCAATTCTGTGGTGCTCGATCTCTTATAGTCTCTTACTGGATATTTTTTAAATTCTTGTTCTATTGTCGGTGATATTTCAATACATCAAAATATAAGAACGGGGGTTGGGGATTTAGCTCAGTGGTAGAGCGCTTGTCTAGCAAGCGCAAGGCCCTGGGTTTGGTCCCCTGCTCAAAAAAAAAAAAAAAAAAAAAAAAAAACCCAAAAAGGGAAAAAGCTACCCCACAAAAAAAAAAAAAAAAAAAAAAAAAAAAAAAAAAAAAAAAAATATATATATATGGACCAGCATTGTGGCACGTGTCTGTAATCTTGGTATATGGGAGGCTGAGGCGGAAGGACCAGGAATTCAAGGTCATCTTTGATTATATAGTGAATTTCAGGCTATTCTGGTCTGCATGACACTCGGTCTCAAAACTCGTGTGTGTGTGTGTGTGTGTGTGTGTGTGTGTGTGTGTGTGTGTGTGTACACATGTGCTCGTATTGCACTATATTTCTTTTTATCTAATCTATAATCTATCTAATGTTTAAGGTTATGCAGCCATAAATAGCTGAAGAATTGACTTTTTATTAGTTACAATATAAGAGCCAAAATAGACGGGAGAATTTTCTGGCCTCTATGGCGGGTCAGAGACCATCTGTTTCCTCTGTATTTAGCTGTCTGAACAGTTGGACTTTATTTCCTCTGCATAATACTTAACTTTTAAGACCAAAAAGTTGTATCTAAGGATGGTGCACAGATGTGCTGCATTACAAATTTAAATAGGCATTTATGTGTGCCTCGGCTCTACATCTGAAATAGCTGGTGGAATTTGGTCTGCAATTATATTTTTGGATCATTTAACCCATGATTGTCCCCAGCTCAATTAATACGCTGTAGGTTCTTGCACAAAAGAACACATTTAAGAATAGTGGATTTTAAAAAGATATGGTCAGCTCATACAAACTGTAAAAACAAACAAAATTCTTTTTTTAAAAAGATTTTTATTTATTATATATGAGTACACTGTAGCTGTCTTCAGACACACCAGAAGAGGGCATCAGATCTCATTACAGATGGTTGTGAGCCACCATGTGGTTGCTGGGAATTGAACTCAGGACCTCTGGAAGAGCAGTCAGTGCTCTTAACCTCTGAGCCATTTCTCCAGCCCGCAAACAGAATTCTTGAGAATTAGTACTATTAGATTTTTTTTTTCTGGGCTCAGGATGTACCCCAGTGTCACAGCACTAAGCTAACATAGTCCTGAATTTGACTCTCTGTGCTACCGAGAAGAAAAAACATTGTCCATGTGTATATTCTGAAATGCTAATAATGATTGTTTTACCAAAAAAATGTTATTTGATGAGGCCTGTATACAGTACAGTGAAGTGCAGAACAATCCAGATTATTGTGGCATATTAAATAAATGATGTTTCAAAGTAGCATGTGTGGCCTATATTTCTTGGCATTCACAGATTTCTACCTGTGGTGATTTGAATGAGAATGACCCACAACGGCTCATCTATTTGCGTGTTTGGTTCCTAGCCGGTAAACTATAGAGGAAGGTTTAGGAGGCGTGGCCTTATTGGAGGAGGTGTGTCCCTGGGGGTGGGCTTTGATGTTTCCGAAGTCCACACGAGGCCCAGCCTGGACCTCGGCCAGCTGTGCATGGATAAGATCTAAGTTGTCGGCTACTGGTCGAGTGCCATGCTGGTCACAGACTCATCCTTTAGAAGTGTAAGCAAGGCCCCAGTTAAGTGCTTTCTTCTGGAAGATGCCTTGATCATGGTGTCTCTACAGCAATAGAACAGTAGAGACTGAGCTAAACTGAATGCTTCTCAAAGAGCAATCACAGGCCTTGAAGAAACCTCAAAAAATAAATGACCACATCATCACAGGTAGGAGGCTGACCCATTCCCCAAAAGGATTACTTTCACACATTTAAAGATACCTTCTGACCAGGAGATGTCATATTGTGTCATTCTTAGGCTGGTTGGACGTCCAGACTTTTGAAGAAGTTGCCTCTATCCCCACCCCCTCCAAGTTATTTTCCCTGAGTGAAGCCTCAGTTTGGAATGTGTTTGCATCTGTGGTTTATGGTGTGGAATGTTCACACACAAGCTTCACTCAATCTCCCAAAACACTAAAAGCTTTCAAAAACCACTTGTCCCCGTAAGAAATTCAGTGCATTGGTAAGAAATGTAATGCATTGCTGTCCACTAAACCCCAGTATCAACTATACAGCTGCTTCTATCATATTTAAGATTTATTATATTTAAGATTTATTTGTTAATTTTATGTATATGAAAGAGGGCATTGGATCTCATTACAGATGGTTGTGAGCCACTATGTGGCTGCTGGGATTTGAACTCAGGACCTCTGGAAGAGCAATCAGTGTTCTTAACCGTTGAGCCATCTCTCCAGCCCCATATTTATTTCAGTCACTGGGAAGCCCTGTCATGCGCTGTTCACCATTGCCTTCCTTGCCCGGCTCTCCGCAGCTAAGACACAGACATGGAGTCATTCCCTCTGCTTGAGTCCTGGCTTCAAGACTCACTAGCTGCGTGCGCTCGGCTCAACACGTTTAATTACTCATGCTTCAGTCTCTTCGCTTTTCAAACCTGTTGAACTCAGGAGGCTGAGGCAGGTGGATAGCCACAGATACAGGACTGGGTCATACATAGAGTGGGCCAGAGAATGAGATGAGATGTGTTGTTCTTAAAGCATGCTTCAGCGGCTCAATCCGTTAGTGCGCCGTACTCATGCCGGATATGTGCGGGTGACGCGGAGGTTGTGAGATGTTGTTCTTGTCTCAAAACAAAAACAAAAACAAAAACAAAACTAATAGAGTTTATACATAAAACAGTGTCCTGCTCATTGTAAAGTGCTAAGTAACTGACTTTTTTAAAAGGTCTAAATTAGATTTATTTGGCAAAAATATCAATAGCCAAAAGGAACCTGATGACTAAGTTTTAGAAGTATTTGTAAAAAAAAATTCAAAAATCATTATACTGCATAAAGAAATATCATCCCAGTATGAAAAAAAAACCTTTTATTCCTTTAATCTTTGTTCTCCGAGCATCTGTGTGCTCCTCTGTGACAAACCCTTTAGCCACAGCTTGCCTGCACTTACCCACACCCTTCATGTGCAGCATGGTAGAGGCCAATTTCACTATTGTTGTATTCGACTGCACATAGTTTTGTTATGTTGGAAACCTATTTTTTATTATTATTATTATTATTATTATTATTATTATTATTTTACTTCGAGTCTGATCTTCCTTTGGGTGTGAAGGTTTTATTTTACTATGTAGCATTCCATCATTTTAAGATTTCCAGGGAGAAAGCAGTGCGGCCGTATTGGTATGCAGCTTTGGCATTTTAGGCATATTTTAAATCTTCGAAGTTACAGTTCCTTTAAAAATGGAAAGATATCTGAAATATTTAGGCTCGACAATGATATAAAGGCTAGGTTCTGTACCATAAGATATACTTATCTCTTTGGAACATTACGCAAGGGCTGTATGCAGGTAGCCTTTGCCACTTCCTTTGATATATATGGCTATTGGTCCACAGTTAAGTGAGGGAACGCTGTTCATCCGCTTGCTCCCCGTGGCTCGCTCAGTCTCCAGTCTTCTGCCATCCAGCATCCCTTGCTCAGGGATGGCTCCGCCCACAGTGGGTCTGGTCCTCCTACACGAAGCATCAATCAAGAAAAAGGCACACAGATCTCCGACCTGCGCCATCTTATGGAGGCATTTTCTCGATTAAGGGTCCCTCTTCCAAGATGACTTTATTCTGTGTTAAGTTGACAAATCAATCAACCAGCTCGTGGACCTTATTCAAGAAAAGCTAAAGGTTGCAACTGAACACACGTACTCTGGCTCTCTTTCCCTGAATGTCCTAAGGTAAAGCCTATGACTCGGCTTTTTAACAACGATTCCAAGAGCCTTTTTACAGGGCAAATTCGGGAAAACTGATATAACCAACGACCTCATTCTATAAGAAGAAACTAAGGCCTAGGGAGAAGACATCCACCCATTACGGAATACATTAAGCACCTACCTTTCTAGCACACCATGGGAGCACAATAAGAATGACCAGGAAAATGACGATGGTACGCTGTGGTGCGTTCCTGGTAGGATTATGAATTGTTAGGTAATACGAGTCACGATATTAAATATGTTTATTATTTGATTCAGTAACTTAGTATGGAAAAGGTATTTTAAGAAACAAACAAAACAGGGGTTGGGGATTTAGCTCAGCGGTAGAGCGCTTGCCTAGCGAGCGCAAGGCCCTGGGTTCGGTCCCCAGCTCCGAAAAAAAAAAAAAAGGAAACAAACAAAACAACAACAAAACCATTCCTCACTGCCTGCCGCAGGAGAGCACTCCCCCACCTCTCGACTGAGCAAAGCTGGGAGAGCTAGCCCTGGTGGCTTGGTCCTGGAAAAGCTGTAGGGCAAACTCAGCTACCACGCAGGCCCAGACCCAGGCTCTGAGTCGGCTCCGCCAGCATCTCCCCAGCTGTGAGCCGCTGGAGCGTGTGAAGGAGCCAGTCCTGCACAGCCAGAGCTGCAGGATCTCCGTGACACAGGGCAACCATGGGATACTAAGAGGAGTCCCAGTGAGGATCCAATACTGATGGTGTAGCAGACGTCAGAGGCCTGAAGCCAGACAAATGACTCGTTGCAATGAATGTTTGCAAGTAAAACTGTTTGGGCAAAAGAGTATACTGCGTGACACTCCGTAGCCTCCATGGCGAGGTAGATTGATTTACTTAGGTTTTTCAGGGGGGTTTCTCTGTGTAGCCTTGGCTGTCCTGGAACTTGCTCTGTAGACTAGGCTGACCTCTGGCTCCCAAGTGCTGGGATTAAAGGGGCGTGCCACCACTTCCTGGCTAATTTTTACTTTTCTTTGGCGGAGAGGTTGCAAGGGAGGAGGGTTAATAGGGAGGGACTGGAGATGGGTGGGATTAGGTGCATGGTGTGAAATTCACAAAGAGTAAATAAAAGGTGTTGGGGGCAAACACTGGTAATCTCAGCACTGGAATTGGGAGTAGGGGCGGGGCAGAGGCAGGCAGATCTCTGTGTATTTGAGACCAGCCTGGTCTACAGAGCAAGTTCCAAGACAGCCAGGGCTAGACAAAAGATTCCCTGTCCCACTAAAAACAAAAAGCACTAACACTTTTTTCCACAGTTCTTTCTTTTTTTTTTTTTTTTTTTTTTTTTTTTTTTAAGATTTATTTATTAAGTACACTGTAGCTGTCTTCAGGCACACCAGAAAAGGGCATCAGATCTCATTACAGATGTTTGTGAGCCACCATGTGGTTGCTGGGATTTGAACTCAGTTCCTCTGGAAGAGCATTCAGTGCTCTTAACCGCTGAGCCATCTCTCCAGCTCGCACTAACACTTTTAAACACTTAGTTGTTGTTTGTGTTTGATTTTGTGTGAGCCTGCAAGATCAGAGAGCTGTCGTGCCTTCGGAGGTCAGAGACCAACTCAAGGGTGTTGATTTTCTCCTACCATGAACCCTAACTCACCAAACATGGCACAAGTGTCTGTGCCTGCTGCAACTGTCACATCGAGCGCTCGAATCAGCAGCACCCGGGGTTATGGTGGACAATGCAGACCTTAAGGCTCCATTTCAGGTTAACTGGCTCCGACTCTCCCGGCATGAGCTGACATCCACCATGGTGCTCTTGTGTTCATTCAGGGTTAGAAAACACTGTCCTAACAAGAGAGCTGACCCTTAAAAGATCAGCAGACAGCAACATAGAGGGAGCACTCTGGGGTTGATGTCGGAGTTCAGGGGGCACAAAAAAATCCACTTGTATGGAGACCAAGGTCAACGGGGTAAAGATGAATTCCTTGCTGAAGGGTTTTGGGTAGAGCGTCAGAGACCAACAAGATGAATAGATGATCCACAGGGCAGGGTCCCCTGGTGTGGGGAGTCTGAGCTTGAGGGGTGAAGGGGACCCTTGTAAGGAAGGTGTAAGGAAGGTTTTGATAAGGGAGTTGGCCAGTTGTGAGGCTGGAGGAAGAATATCTGGAGAGTAAAGGGAGATAGGTGAGAGTTCTGGTGGATGGTTGTCCTCAGAGGTACCGATGAACTACATAAGTGTATTGGGGTGAGGAGGGTCAGATTCTCCACTGTTGGAGAAGGACACTCCAAACACTGAAAGGAGACAAAACTGATCTTATCCTCAAGGTAGGATTTGAAGCAAAAGAGCTATCTGTGCGTGTGGTGTAGACAGATACACAGCTCTGCAAACACGTCTAAACACAACAGCAGCAAATCCACCGAGCTAGCCAGCCCTTCTTTCTTTCTTTCTTTCTTTTTTTTTTTTTTTCTTTTTTTTGGTTCTTTTTTTCCGGAGCTGGGGACCGAACCCAGGGCCTTGCGCTTCCTAGGCAAGCGCTCTACCACTGAGCTAAATCCCCAACCCCTCCAGCCCTTCTTTCTAAATAGCTTTTCCCACTCACAGGGACCAGAGTCCTTAGAGAGATGGGCGAGTCCAGCTTTGGATAGAGAACCTTGAGAGAGGTACATGTGTTACTTTTATAGTTACTGTGACCTAAAGGCTGTCAGGAAGCAATCAGGGGACGGTGGTGTGTGGTTTGCTCTGACTTACGGTTTGAGGGGATATAATCCCTCTTGGAAGACAGGGCATGGTAGTAGGATTGTAACATGGAAGGTTATGCTGCATCAACAGCCAGGAAGTAGAGAGGGGACAGAAAATGCTACCCCCTTCCCAGTGACCAACTTCCTCCAGTAAGGCTCTACCTTCTACATGTTCCATAAAAGTTCCACAAAACAGGCCTACGAGTTCAAACATGAGCCTGTAGGAGACATTCCAGATTCAATCCACAAAGGGCCTGGATCCCCTTTGCTAAATGTGAGTGGCGCCTTGTGGAGGAAGCCCAGATAAATGGACACGGAAGAAGGAAACTGCCTTCCGCTTGCTTGCCTTCTCTCTTGCTCGCAAGCTCATCTATCCCATTGCTGAAGCGTCCCTTCACAGATATTAGAACCTACTTCCAGTCAGCTGTGGTGGCACAACCCATTAATCCCAGCACTCAGGAAACAGAGGCAAGAGGAGCTCTGTGAGTTTGAGGCCAGCCTTGTCTACATAGAGAGCCCCAGGTCAGCCAAGGCTACACAGCATAGTAAGATCTGAGACCTGAGAGAGAGACACAGAGACAGACACAGAGACAGAGACAGAGAGAGAGAGAGAGAGAGAGAGAGAGGCAGAGAGAGACAGAGAGGCAGAGAGAGACAGAGAGGCAAAGAGGCAGAGAGAGACAGACAGAGACAGAGACAGAGAAACAGAGAGAGACAGAGACAGAGACAGAGAGACAGAGAGAGACAGAGAGACAGAGAGACAGAGACAGAGAGACACAGAGAGACAGAGACAGAGACAGAGACAGACAGAGAGCTCTTCCATTTTCCAATGCAGACTGAAGACCAGCAGACCAGCAGCTCTCCAGGAATTGTCCGGGCCTCCAGTGCCAGACTGAAGCTACCTCTCTCTTCAGTGTGAGACAGACATTGTGGGACTACCCTGAAAACATCATGTAAACCAATCTAATAAATCTCCTTTCCTCTTCAGTGTGTGTGTGTGTGTGTGTGTGTGTGTGTGTGTGTGTGTGTGTGTGTGTGTGTGTGTGTTAGTCAGGGTTCTTTATAGAAACAGAACTTATAGAATAATAATGAATCTATCATTTATCTATATCATCTATCTAATCTATTTTTCTATCTGATCTATTTTCTTTTTTTACACTGTACACTGTAGCTGTCTTCAGACACACCAGATGAGGGCATCCAATTCCATTACAGGTGGTTGTGAGCCACCATGTGGTTGCTGGGTATTGAACTCAGGACCTCTGGAAGAGCAGTCAGTGCTGGTAACCACTGAGCCATCTCTCCAGCCCCTGATCTATTATCTATCTATCTATCTATCTATCTATCTATCTATCTATCTATCTATCTATCTATCTATCTATCTATCTATCTATCTATCTGATCTATTTTCCCATCCAGTTATATGTAAAAGCGATTTGTTAGAATGTTTTACAGGCTGCAGCCTGGCCAATCCAACAATGGCTGTCTAAGAATCTAGTAGTTGGTCAGACATTGAGGCTGGATGACTTAGTGGGTCTTCAGTACATGCCAGAATCCTGAAGAAGTAGGCTCTAATGGCAGTGAAAGAATGGACTTCTGGTGGAGTGAGAACAAGCAGGCAGAGCAAGCTTCCTTCTTCATGTCCTTCGTCTAGGCTCTCAGAAGAAGGTGTGGCCCTGATTAAATGTGGCCCTTCCCATCTTCCCATCTCAAAAGATCTGGGGTAAAAGTGTATCTTCTAACCTCAAAGATGGGTCTTCCCACTTGAAGTGATTTAAGTAAGAAAAAAAAAAAATCCCTCACAGATGTGCCCAGCCATTTGGGTTTTAGTTAATTCCATATGTAGTTAGGTTGACAACCAAGAATAGCCATCGGTGTGTGTGTGTGTGTGTGTGTGTGTGTGTGTGTGTGTGTGTGTGTGTGTGATCCGTCCTGTTTCTTTGGAAAACCCTGGCATTCATTTTTTTCATTCATTAATATATTTATTCACCTTACATCCCAATCTCAGGCCCCTTCCCTCCTCTCTCCCTAGTCCCACTCTCACAAAATCCTCCCCCAATAACCTCGTGGGTGCCAACCAGGCCTGGCACAGCAAGTCACAGCAGGACTCAGCGATCTTTTCCCTCTGAGGCTAGACAAGGCAGCCCAGCTTGGGGAAGGAGATCCAAAGGCAGGCAACAGAATCAGAAACAGACATTCATTTTTATTTTTTATATTCAGATAAAAGAGACTGAAAACCTGATAACCCAGAACTACGTGATACTCTTGCCAGGGTCCTGGTTTTTTTTTTGTTTTGTTTTGTTTTTTTTTTGTTGTTGTTTTGTTTTGGAGCTGGGGACCGAACCCAGGGCCTTGCGCATGCTAGGCAAGCACTCTACCACTGAGCTAAATCCCCAGCCCGCCAGGGTCCTGTTTTTAAGAAGCAATAAAGAGCTTCGAAGGACAGTGTGTGTGTGTGTGTGTGTGTGTGTGTGTGTGTGTGTGTGTTTCTGTCTGTCTGTCTGTTGCATGCATGCATGTGTCCTGTGGATTCTTGTAAGCAGGGGGAAGGTGCCAGTCATTCCCCTCTGTCAGTCTCTGAGGTTTCTGCTTCCCTCAGTGTTGCTCAGTGTTGGTGTTGAGGCCAGCAGGTGACCACACCTGGGTTCTTTACATGATCCCTAGGCATTGAACAGCTGGTCCATAGGCTTGTGAAGAAGATGCCACCACTACAGGATACTTATGGGACAGTAGTAAGGCCATTTGTACATTAAGGTCATTTAGTAATTAGCTAAATATATTTGTTTGTTTATGATAACCTCAAGATGTAGGAGGCTGAGGCAGAAGGATTGCTATGAGTTCAAGGCCAGGATGGGTGACATAGTAAATTCTAAGATAACCTGGGCTAACAGAGTGAGACCCTGTAGCTCTGGTACCAGGTAACAGTTTGAAAAGATAGAGCTTTGTTTTGTACAATTATCAAAAGTGAATCTACATGTCTTCATGTGCTCATCAAGGGGGCTACGGGATTCTTTTTAGAAGAACAGTCTTTAACAAAGAATTTGCCTCTACACTAAATGTGCTAAGGGTAAGCACATTTCTACTCATTAAAGCATGATTTCCAGTGCTGGAATAGGTGTTGGACAGTCTTCACACTTTAATTCTGTAGCATTTGGGTATGGGGTAGGGTGGGTTAAGGTAGGAGTCTGGAATCAGGAATCGTGGAGGAGCATTGCTTATTCTGGTTCCCCAATAGGCTCCTGCTTAGCTAGTATCTTTATATAATTTGTTTTTTTGTTTTTGTTAAAGATTTATTTATTTTATACATGTGAGTACACTGTAGCTGTCTTCAGACACATCAGAAGAGGGCATCCAGTTCCATTACAGATGGTTGTGAGCCACCATGTGGTTGCTGGGATTTGAACTCTGGTAGAGCAGTCAGTGCTCTTAACCATTGAGCCATCTCTCCAGCCCAGACCCAGCCTTTTAAAAAGACTCATTTATTTATTTTATGTATGTAAGTGCTCTCTCTGCATGTAGACCTGCAGGCCAGAAGAGGGCATCAGATTTCACTATAGGTGGTTGAAAGCCACCATGTGATTGCTGGGAATTGAACTTAGGACCTCTGGAAGAACAGCCAGTGCTCTCAACCCCTGAGCCACCCCTCCAACCCAGCCTAGGCCTGTCTTGCAAAGGGATGGTGTCACCCACAGTGGCCTGGGCCCTTCTGCACCAAATAACAGTCAGGAAAATCCCCCCCAAATATGTCTACAGGCCAATCTGATCTAGGCAATTTCTCAGTGGAGGATTTCTTTAGATGGTCCTAGCCTCAATTTAACAATTAATAATAACTAGTAGAACCACCATTCCATGCTAAGCTGCAAAATATTTTCCTTCTTTTTCCCCCATTAATTTATTTATTCACGGCATTCGGATCTCTGCCCACCTTGGTATTTCCCTCCTTTTAAAATTGATTATCTCTCAATCAAAATAAATTTGGGAAGTTATATTGTAGATATTTTTCTTTTAGTTATTCTTGCTTTTTGTGTTGTTTTGTTTGGTTTTTACTTTCTTTCTTTCTTTCTTTTTTTTTTTTTTTGTGGTGATGAGAAAGTTTTTTATTTAGCCCAGGCTAGCCTTGAACTTGTTATGTAGATGAGGATAACCTTGAATTCCTGACTTGTGCCTTTATCTCCCTTGTGCTGGGGTCACAGGTGTGATGTGTGGGGACGTGTGGTTGTGGGTGTGATGTTGTTGTTTGAGACAACATCTCCTTATCTTGTCTTTCCCACTCCTCCCTTGGCTTCCCTGCTAGATTTACAGGCTTAAGCGACACATTGTTTGAAGACAGGCCCACTCATTAAGTCAGCTTCAGGGAGACAAACACTGAGGGAGAGCATGAGGTCTGCTCCTGTTTCCCAGCTTCCGGGATTTCGTTATAGAGTCACTCACAGGGTCTTGTGTAGCTGTCACTCAGTTGTTTATGCTTCGAACAGACAAATTCCACTGAGAGATTTAAACAGAGTGAAATGTTTGTGACTGCATTTCTCTAGTTCTGTGTTGGGAGTGGGAGGTAAGGGTTGTAAGGGGACAGCCTGCTGGGTCGGATCTCGCCTTGCACCATACAGCTCCTAGGAGCTGAACTGGGGTCCTAAGGTTTGGTGGCCAGCTTGGCAAGTTCCTGTCTCACTGGCTCCAAGATAAAAAATGTAATGAGAAATTCAGAGAGACAGGGCAGAAAAGGCAAAATAGTTTTAAAAGCCTGAGTTGAGGATAAACTGTGTGTGTGTGTGTGTGTGTGTGTGTGTGAGAGAGAGAGAGAGAGAGAGAGAGAGAGAGAGAGAGAGAGAGAGAGAGAGAGAGAGACAGTGCACCAGTGGACAAACTCTCAGGAGGATGCCTGCCTTCCATTTTGTCTCTGGTTGGGTGTGGTGGCACATTCCTTTAGTCCCAGCACCCAGAAGGCAGAGGCAGGTGGATCTCTGTGAGTTCAAGGCCAGCCTGGTCTACCTAGGGAGTTCCACCACTACACAGAGAGAGACAATAGGAAACAGGAGGGAGAGCCTCTTTGTTGGGCATTGCTCACAGGTCAGGCTTGCTGACCTCTGAGCTTTGAGGCAGTCATTTGTCTCTGTCTACTTTGCTAGGAACACTGAGTATAGAAATGTGCTAAGGTGCCTGGCTTTACGTGGGCTCTGGGGATTCAAACTCAGGTCCTTATGAGTACATGGCAAGTGTCTTAGCCACTGAACCATTCCCCTAGCTTCCACAATCCCACTTTTAAAAGGAGCTGCTTTTCCATACAGTATAAAGGTGGCACCGGGTGGGGGTGGGGAGGAAAGATGCAAATCAAACGTGGTAAAATGAAAATAGAGTGTGGTATTATGTCTACCCCAGAGAAGGCCAGTGTATCTTCAGACAGTCTCACAGGAGATCATGATGTACGAGCATCTTTTTGTTGTACGATTGGCTGCTTTGGCTTTTGAGGGGGGTAAGAGCTCAAACCTTGGGTCCTCTGTGTGTTAGGCAAGTACTTTCCAACGGACCACCTTCCTCACCAAGACAGGGGTTTCTGGGCGCTCGTTACCTTCTTGGTAATCAGAGTCTGCTCAGTGGGGTCTCCTATGAGTGATTAAGAAAAAGCCCAGTCTGCTTGGTGATGCTTATTACTGAGTCAAAAAGGAGTGTTTTGGCCTAAGGTGTTGGTACAATGATTAACTGGAAGAGAAGTAGTTATGGTAATGAGAGATTCCAGTTTGGCCCAGCACTGGGAGTTTTTAAAGATCAGCACTCTAAGCTTCTGAAAGACCTTTTAGATGATAAAGCTAAGGAAGTGTGGGTTAGGTTACCTATTTTTAATAACTAAATACATTATTTAACTCATGTGGTTGCACAAGAGCCAAAAAAAAAAAAAAAAAAAATCCACCAAGTTTGACGGGGGGAGGAGGGATGTGTTCTCTTTATTTAGAATTTCCGTTTATATAATCCTTGATCCCCCTGAGAAAACAAGGGATATTAAAATATTGAAACCAGTTCATCTTGCCTTATACAGAGTTGATTCACTAGTGCAACAGACAGCGGTTCCTTCGAAGTCGGTTTCCATGCTGGCGACTAATTCTTACACACCTCACTGAAGTGGAGGTCATAAAGAAATAAACAAAGTTGTATCACGTTACCGATAGTGCAGGCCAAAAGTAGGATTATCGACGAGCTACTTAGTTCCGTTCCACCGGCCTACTTCCGCCTCCGGACTCAATCCTGGAGCTTCAGCCATCTACAGGGTATTCGAAGTCCTGACCTTTTCAGTGAGCTGCACCTCTTTGCCAAGTATCTCTAATTTCTGAACTCAAATCCTATATCAAATTCCCCCGTGGACTTCCTCATCTCCCCTCACCCCCTCAGTTCTCGGAGTTTCTTTCAACTCCCTAAAAACTTGGAAGGATCCCAGAGTCCTCCTTCTAGTCCGTCCGCCTCGCCCCTCCTAATCTAATCAGTTGCAAATTCCTGTCAGGTCATTTCTTTTCATCCCCCAAAGCCGTACAGTCGAACCCTAGCTCTTGTCTATCTCATGTGTACACTATCTCTGTGGCCTCCTTAACTGGATGGCTCCAGTCAGTCTTGGGTTCCTTCATGCCAGATGCGTTTCTGAACTTGGGCTTGTCCGTTTCTTTTCCACAAACCGGCCTGGTGGAGCCTGTACATTCCGGTATCACATCTGCTCTCTAAGCTGTCTCAGGATCATTGATTTACCTCCCAGAGAATTCTTTGATGGGCTTTTCCTGACAGCTTCACGCTTGTAGCAACCAGACCCCTCCCCTCTCCCACCACCCCGTTAAGAGCTGTGCTGTTCTTTTGATATGGAGCTAGTGTGTTTAATATGTTGGTCATTTTCTGTCACTGCCTCCAACTGCATAATATTGTCACTGAAGTTCTCTTAGAGTGTCTTTTTGCCTCTTGGTTTTTCTTCCACTTAATATTCCTTTCCTTTTATATAAGAACCTGTGTTTTGCTTACCTGATGCTTTGAAATTACTTGCTGTATAGATAGTTAAAAATTCACTGGGGCTGGGGATTTAGCTCAGTGGTAGAGCGCTTACCTAGGAAGCGCAAGGCCCTGGAGTTGGTCCCCAGCTCTCGAAAAAAAAGAAAAAAAAAAAAAAAAAAAAAAATTCACGGGTTGGGATTTGGCTCAGTGGTAGAGCGCTTGCCTAGCAAGCGCAAGGCCCTGAGTTCGGTCCCAGCTCTGAAAAAAAAGAAAAAAAAAAAAAAAAAAAAAATTCACGGGCTGGAGAGATGGCTCAGCCGTTAAGATGCACTGACTGTTCTACCAGAGGTCCCGAGTTCAAATCCCAGCTAGCACACAATGGCTCACAACCTACTGTAATGGGATCTGATGCACTCTTCTCTTCAGTGTGTGTCTGAAGACAGCTACAGTGTACTCATATAAATAAATTTTTAAAAATTCACTTAATCGGTAAGTAAGGGGGGCTCTTACTGATAGCCCCTGAGTGGGACTTTTTTTTCTGGTTTTTTTGTTTGTTTGCGTGCATGCGTGTGTGTGTGTGTAATAATACCTGTCCTTTGTAAACACCTTTGGGAACTTTAGCCATCGATAGGTAGCTATCACCAAACTGGGATTGCTGGATTCAAATTATGCCTATTTCAAATCCAGATGTATTAACAATTTTTGAGGTATTTTAAATACTTAGCTATGTGCTTCCTTACTCTGCGTGTATATACACATTCCTGTGTGTGAAAGCGGTCATGTGTACGGAGATCAGAGGACAATCTCAGGTGCAGATCTGTGTCGTTCACCTCCTTTGAGACAATCTTGTTGTTGTTTTGTTTCTATGTAGCCCAGGCTAACTGGCCCAAGAGCTCCCCCAGCCCCCTCTTTTTCCTCCTAAGAGTGCTGGAAATGCCCAAGCTAGCTATGTTTACTTTGGCTTTTGGAGACAAGGTTTCTCTGTGTAGCCCCAGCTGTCCTAGAACCCATTCTGCAGACCAGGCTGACCTCCCTCAGAGATCTGCCTGCCTCTGCCTCCCAAGTGTTGGGATTAAAAGTCTGCTACAATACTTGGCTTTAAAAAGATTCTGTGGGGGTTGGGGATTTAGCTCAGTGGTAGGCGCTTGCCTAGGAGGCGCCAAAGGCCTGGGTTGGTCCCAGCTCAAAAAAAAAAAAAAAAAAAAAAAAAAAAAAAAAAGATTCTGTGTATCTAAACTCAGGTCTTTACATTTGTGTGGAAGCACTTTTGCCCACTGAACCACCTCCCCAGCCATGTTTTGAAACATGTGCTACCACAGTTGATTTTATATGCTGGAGACTGAACTAGGGCTTGCTAGTTTAGCGCTTTACCACCTGGGCTATATTCCTTTATCCCTCTGTGCTTGTGGGCTTTGTTCTTGTCATTTTTGTTTCTTTTCTTTTCTCTTCTTTTCTTTGAGGCAGTCTCATGTAGTCTAAGACAGTCTCAAACTTAAACGTGGACAAAGCTGTTTTTCAAGGTCTTCCTATCTCCCCTCCTGGCAGTTGTGATTCCAGTTGTCCACCACTTTCTAGTTTGTTACTGTGCCACATCCCAACAGACTATTGACACTGGGGAATGTACAAACAGGAGAAGGCAAGTCTCAGGGCCAGGGCACAGACGCTTGCTGCTCAGTTCATGGTGACTGGCATGCCCAGGCAGCCTGCATACCTTTCCTGGCCAACGATCACCAAAGCCAAAAAGCGAACTGAAATGTGCCCATCTCTAAATGTGCCCGTCTGTCTATCTCACAGATCTGATTATCAATAAAGTCTCATTGCTTAACCCTCAGGGAGTCTCCAAAGGGATCAAATGAACCCACAACTTGATCCTAATAAAAAGGGTCCCGAGAACGGCAACCCTCCTTTCTGTCATCAGAACTGCTTTTGCCTAACTAACATTTCCTGTGCCAGTCACTTTGGCATTTCTTTTTGAAGTCTAACGATTAATGGGACAATAAATGCCACTTTGGATTCTTGGGTAATATTTAGTTGAGAGCGTACCAAACTCAGTTATACAGCGGTCTCCTGTGGCGTCCTCATCCCAGGGAGGCGCGCTGAGTGCTGTAACAGCAATGTGCTCCACTCTTCCTTTTGAGTTGTAAGGTGCTGACGTGTCAGCAGAAAAACATTTTCAAATCCTTTAGGGGAAGGGAGAAACGCACTAAGGAAGACTCAAATTAGGAGAGTTTCCATTAGTCACTGGTTACATGTTGGCCATGTGAATGGGCCAACATAGAGAATTACACATTCAGTAGTGTAACAGGTTAATTTTAAACAGAACCCCTCTACCCACTGAGGACTAGGACCCTGACTGATTATCTTACTACTAATGGGCTGAGGCAAAAAACAGGTTAGGAAGTGGAACCTTCCCTGGACAAAGCACAAAACCCAGCTTCCACAGGCCTTGGCATTATGGGAAAGACCTAGAAAGTGAGAGGTTTCCCTCGGGAGCCACGGCCTCTCCCTGGTTGTCCTTCCCAGGTGTACCCGACTTTCCAGTTCCAGGGGATTTCAAGTGTCTGCTTCTGCACAAGCTGTTTCATTCAGAATAAGTCCCTTTCCTCTTCCTAACATCCCCTTTAGAGCATGTGGAGTCCCCTTCTGGAAGCTTGATTCAAGGCTTGGTTCTTACTTGTCTAGATCTATTGACAACTTCAGCAAATGCCCAGACACAGAAAATGTCCTGCCCAATGCCAGGTCCTGAAGTTATTACATTCGCACATATGATTAAGGGAATTCACGCCGAGAGGTGAAGGACTGAACGATGGGGCCTTTCTTCCTAAGGTGCAGCTATAATCTGCTTAGGGGCCTGGAAGAATATTAACAAGGGTGGTGACACACAGCAGGCTGTAAAGGTTGGGGACAGAAAGGCTCCCTTCCAGACTGAGGACAAGGGACACTGCAAGCTTAGTGTCTTGACTCTGCCGAGGCTTTGTAGTGTCTGACATCCGGCTCCTACTCAGTGCCGACCAGCACTTAATAGCTGAATAAATAAATGTTTGTGAGGTAAGATTTACATCTCATACCAGATGGACCCTTGATCAAGCAAAGTGTGGCCTCTGACCTCTGCCTTGGGCTCCCTTCGGAGTGATTATTAACACCTTCGGACGGAGAACTTCCTAGGACAGAGGGTTGGAAGGAAGGGACTAGATATTGGACGCAGCCATGTCCCTTGGAGTTAAACCCAGAAGGGGACGCCAGATGCACAGGGCCCTGCCCGGGCCGGGAGGCTCGGTTGATTTGGACCCCCAGGGCCCGCGTGTGTCGAGTGGCGGCGACAGTGGCGGGGTGGCCCTGTCGCTACTAAGGATCAGGCCGGAGTTGCCCCGTGGGCCATTGGGGCGGACATGTCGCGGCGCTCATGGATAGGGACCCGCCTTTACTTTGCTCCCTTAGGCCCGCGAGGTCCCTGGTGAGGTCACCGAGGGCCAGACTCTGAGCAGGAGGCTCGGGGGGCGCTGCGGCCCCGGACACGCCCCGGACACACTCCCAGCGCTTTTGCACACTTCCCCACCGCTGGGAACAGCCAAGGCACGGGGCGCGGCGTGGGGGTTGGGGGTGGGGGCGTTCTGTGCCCTTACTGTTTGTTGGGACTTCTTCCCAGGACAGCATTCCCCACCCTTTCCTCTCGAAAGTCTTGTGGTTTCCCTAGAAGACGGAAAGAGGTTGGGAAGGTTGCAGACTTTTTTCTTTAGGCTTCTTTCTCGTCCAGAAAACTCCTAAATCCCCAAAGGGTCTGGCGGAGAGGAGACACCTCGGGTTGGAGAGGAGGGAGCGAGCCGTGCATTCCTTCGCCCTACCGCCTCCCACCTGGCCTCACCGCTCCCCTCCCCCGCGCGGGTTCAGCCCCGCGTCCCGCCGCGGCCGCCCCGGCAGCTGCAGGGTTAAGCTCAGGAATGTGGCGGCGAGGAATGTGCATGCAGATGAGGCCGGCGCGGGGCGGGCCGGGGGCGGGCCGCATGCTAATCGCACGCAAATGAGGAGGCCAGTCGCCGCCGGGCCGTTGCTCCGCGGAGCTTCCCGGATCCGAGCCCAGACGGCGTCGGCCGGGGCAGCTTGGGCGCCGCGACCCTCGGCAGCCACAGGGGGACGGGGAGGAGGAGGAAGAGGCGGAGGCAGCGGCGGCAAGGAGGAGGAGGGCTCGCTCGCCTGTTCCGACGCAGACATGGTGGACTGATCCCCGGCAGGGCTGAGAGCAGGGATTCCTGAGGTTCCTCCGCGCGTGGCCCGCCGTGCCCCGAGCCCCGCACGCCCCTCGCCGGCACTAGCGTTCCCGCCGCGCCCCGCGCCGGGTCCCTATGGAGGCGCCGCTCGCCGGCGAGGCCGCCGACCATGCCTAGGAGAGCCGGGAGCGGGCAGCTGCCGCTACCCCGGGGCTGGGAGGAGGCCAGGGACTACGACGGCAAGGTTTTCTACATCGACCACAACACCAGGAGGACCAGCTGGATCGACCCTCGGGACAGGTGGGCGGCCGGGCCCCGGCCGGGTGCGGGGACCCGCCTCGGGAAGTGCTGCGGCGACTGTTGTCTGGGAGACCTGGAGGATGCGGGGGGCGTGGGGCGTCTTCTGTTCTGCAACCCTGAGGGGCTCCGGGATAGGCGCGGGACCGGCCTAGGCGCGGCTGTGTCTGCCCGCCAGGCGCCCCTTCTTGGGCCCCATTGCCCACTGCCTTCCCCACGCCCCTCAGGGACTTGTAGACACTCCCTGGCCCAAAGGAAGGGCCGGATTGGTGCCCTGGATTGGCACCCTAAGTCCAGTTAGCCGGCTCAGGGTGGGGGCACTTGACCCCGCTTTAGACCTCCGGTGTGCTCTTTAAAGTTGGTCAGATGGAGGGGGAGGGCACCTTTCGACCTCTGTGAGGCACGCTGAGCTCAGGGCCTCCCGGAGGCCTAAGTGATGGTGAACAACTAGCCATCTGGGCCACCTGTGGCATCTCTCCAGCCATACCTACCTAGCTCCTGAGCATTGGCCGCAAGCTTTTACTAGGGCGCACCCCGAACCATGCCCTAGGTCCTGTACGTGGAGAGTGGGGTCCCAATCCTGGCTCGACCTTTGTAGCTTTGCCCCTAAGATTAAAAAAAAAAAAGTTTTGGAGTTTTGCTTCTAACCTTAGTTCCTCACCTGAAAACTTGGGTCAGATTTTCTTGAGAAATGGCATGGAGACGGACTGAACCTTGGCTACAGATACGGGTAGCCCAGACTTGAAGCTTAGCCTGATTTTGCACAGGTCTCACGACAAGCATTTTTGTTCTTACCTGGAGATCTGAGCAAGTAGGCAGACATCTGAGAAGTTCAGGAGCTGAAGTTTAGTGGAATGCTCACCAGTGTTCTGTTTCTCAACTTTCTCTTCACTTTTCGGAGGAACATTTCTTAGAATTAAAGTTGTTAGAGGGCGCGGTACGGTCTCACACATCTGGCTAAACTCAGCACTTGTGAGGTGAAAGGAGGATCAGGAGTTCAAGGCCAATTTGGGTTATTCGAGATCCTGTCTCAAAAAAATAAAAAATAAAAAATAAATAAAAATAAAGGAATACTAGGGTGCATTTTTTACTTGTAAATTTGAAAATTGTCCTTAAAGAGGTATTTTTGTTTTGTTATTTTTTTCTAGACCGCCTCATACTGTATTGTATTGTCAGCTCAGGCTAACCGGCTTGGGACACATTATGTAACACAGGCTGGTACCAAACTCACAGCAATCCCCCTGCCTCAGCCTCCTCAATGCAGGAATTACAGATGCTAGGCACCGAGCCGAATTTGTTCCTCGTTGTAAATTCAACATCTCGTCGGGGATGCCCCTGCCCTTTGCAGTTTTAGCATTTCTGAAAAGTCCTACATGGTCTGAGGGGTCATAGCCTTTTCAGGAGCTTTTCCTGTTAAGCCCCACCCCCTCTTCTTAGTTTGATACACACTTTTCTATTCGCTATCCCCAAGCACTCATTTCCTACAACTATTGTATGTGAAAGCTATTAAAAAGCAGTTATAAGAAAATCCCGAATGATATATATTTATGGAACAATCCTTGTTAAATTATCCATGAAGATAAGGTTTAGGTTTCCCTCATGATGAGGAAAGACACCTGTGCCCAGGCCTCACCTCCGCACACCCCACAGGCCATTGCTGACTCCATGAAGGTTCTGACGGGAGTCACACCTCCATAGTCTCTCCAGGCACATTAGCTGTCATAAACCTCACCATGCTCCAAGCCTACTACTTATACGTTTGCACTTTGAAACTACTTAACGGACAGCAAACGTCGGTGCGGATGGGTGCGCACATGGCGGTGGTTTTGTGGGGCACCTGTATAAATATTTGACTTTTACAGTTGTATGGCAGCTCTGCGGACACTCGGAGTCTCGGCTCACTGCCTCGAAAAAGCTTAGGCTTTCTAAGCATTCATTCCCCTGCCTCGGCTCACGTGCTTCCTATCACCGCGCGTTTGTCTACTGGAGAGGATTATAAGATCTGCAGGGGCTGGGTGAGGCCAACAGAAAGGGAAGTTACATGACTTGGTTTATCCTTAGCACCACTTTCTTACACAAGCCAGATGTGCCATTTGCTTCAAACTGCAAAGGACCAGCAGGTACTGTGAATGCTGATTTACCAAGTCCTATGTTGGGGACCAACAGTTTTGACTAAGATGAATTCTTCTTTGAGTTTTCTTTGCAAGCTGCTAGGGCTTTCAGTACTTGAGGATATACATGTGAATTATTAGATTTCTGAATATTGGTATGAGAACTTTGGAGGCTACTCTGTGACAGCAGCCACTGTGATATGTCAGTTTAAATTATGCTTTCTTTTAGTGCAGCTTAGCGACAGTAAATCTTCCTACACAGTGTTTGAACTGATTAGAGAAGGTATTTGAGTAACTACTAACTCTTGTTAATTTTGCTACACAGCCAACATGGAAAGAGATGTTACCCAGGCTAGTAGGGAATGGGTGGATCCTTCTGCACGGTCAGATTGCAAATCCTGAAAGAAAAAGGGAAAATGACTCGAGATGCTGTGGGCCTGCAGTGGCGTTGGATCTTTAAAGCCACTTCATTAAAGTGGTCAGAAAGATTCCTCCATTCGCTGCTGTTACTTTCCTTCCATTAAGAGTGAGCATTTTGCTGCTGATGGTTCATCAGGAGTTGTCTGGTATTTCTGGTTGGACAGAGCTGTGTTGAGTGAATGGGAGGAGGCGGGAGGATTCTACAGTATCATAGCTTCATCCGAGGAGTAGTGGCAGTAGAGCATGGGGTCAGTCGTGTTTTCAGATACTTTAGCCTTTTGGAGCTAGGTCACGTCATGTAGACTTTGCTGGGGTTACCACAGCTCTTGTTTCTGTTGTGCTCAGCCCAGTTTCTGAATCCACTCTAAAATGTGGGTAATACCACTCCCTCATACAACGTTTTCAACTCATAATTAGGACCCAAATAGTATTACTTGCCCTGGCAACACTTTTTTTTTTTTAATTTAATGCCTGTCCCATGCCTGTGAAGTATCTGTCCTCAGTGGCCAGAAGAGGGGCATTGCGGTCCCCTGGGGTTGGAGTTGCAGATGGCTGAGAGCTGCCACGTGGATGCTGCTCCTAGGCGGGTTGTTTGATCCCCAAAGGGGTCTCCACACACAGGTTGAGAACTGCAGCTCTGGACCTTGTGTCTGGCTCCCTCCCCTCTTACTTTGCTCACCAAGAAGATTTTGACCACACCACTTGGTGTTTATGATGTTATGGTGGCCAAATGTGTGGTGTTTTAAAACACTGGATTCCACAGAGGAGAAAGGAAGGGAAGGGCTGCCTCGTGGAGTAGAGGATGATGAGAGCAGGCAGGGCTGTTCTGCGTTTTCCTCCTCCTTGCACTGGATGGGTGCTAGCCACAGATGTCGTATTTTTTGACCACTGAAGCTTACAGGTTGCCACACAAAGGAATTCTATGTTAGGACTGATGGACCCTGATCTGTAGCTTATGACTCGGGTTGGGTACAGAGCAGCTTGTGGCTTGTGTTGAAGAGACTTGTGTGGCGGTGGGTGCGTGAAGGAGGAAGGAGCCGGTGAGCGCATCATTGATGTCAGGCACATGATTAGGATCCCAGGAACCCTGAACCTTTTTTTCCCCCCTGGAGCTGAGGACCGAGGGCCTCGCGCTTGCTAGGCAAGCACTCTACCACTGAGCTAAATCCCCAACCCCCCAAATCTTTTTTCCTTTCATATTGGAGTAAGTAAATGGATCAACCCACTGCTAATGTGTAAATTTTGAAAATCCAAAATCACTGTCTTAGTCCTTTGTGTGTGGTGGATGTGAACTGAGTGTTGGTTGGGTCAGTCAAAGGCTAAACTCAAGGAAGAATGTAAGTTGAGCTACCTCTCCTACTTTAGTTTTATTGGGATTTTAAGATAAAATTATACCCTGAGCTACCAACAACCGGAGATAATCAATTTTTCAGTTGGATTAGAAATAATGAGAGAAGTGAGCTACTACATTTGGAAGAATAATATAAATATGTGAATTACTTATAACAGCAACACCAAAACAAACTGAAACGAAAAACCCACCCTTGGCTCTGATCACCGGAATGATACCACCATGGTCATAGTTGGTCCTTCCCAACAGGGTCCGCATCCGATGTAGGTGACAGTGCCAGGTGACGCTGAGCAGTGGCTGAGTGGGATGGGGTTGGAGATTGTGGAGGTGGCTGCAGGAGTCTGGTTTTTAATCACTTGAGGAGGAAGCATTCATTTCAACCTAACTATGATGTCTCCCAAGAATAACCTTGAAGTATTTCTCGTTTTCTGTACTACTGTGCTCTAAGAGTTGCTCGCTACATTTGAATGACTGAGGTTTCTTCTATGACTCTAGTGGTCCGTCGTCTGCAGTTTAATTTTGCTGCAAGATTCGGGACAATAGTTGGCTTTCAAGAAAGACTGTTATTTATAAACAGGCGATTTGTCTTGAGCTGCAGATTGCTAAGTTGTCAGCTGCAGTCAGCCTTTGTGACATGTGCAGTATTTAAGTTTAATGAGAGGAAGCCTGGGGTCCTGCAAAGTGTGGAAGCTGCCTGCAGGCCCTGCTCTGCCTTGTAAGTGGCACTTACTTCCTTTTCTGGGAAAATCCTATAGAAAACGAGGCATTCTCTGTGTAGGGGTGTGACCAGCTTCATCTTGCTCATGTGGGAGCTGGGGACAAGGCAGGAAGCAGCTACTGCCCTGATGTGCGGGTCACTTCACAAAGACTTCAGATCTGTGTGCGCTGGTGCTGTAAACATGACTGACGTTGGTTGACTGACTTTTGTTAGATTTTTGGACTTAATCTTTACTTTATCCACGTCTGAAATTGAGAAAATTACCACATACCTCTAGCATGTGGGACAAGAAAGAAAAATTTAAAGGCACTGGGTGTAGGCGCAAAACGATCTAAGAAAATGTAAATGTAGAATGTTTTGACCATCTTGAATGTTGTCTTCTTAGTTACACATTCACGATATTAGCTGAAGTTTACAATTCTGTGGTTTGTTTTTTTAATTATATTCACACTGTTAGGCAACCCTAACTACTACAGTGTTCCTGGACCTCAAAATAATCCCTACCTATTAAAAACTCACTTCCTATTGTACCCCCCTGAGGCTTTTGGCAGTCACTGATCTACATCCTGTGTCTGGTTTTCCCTATGAGCGTTTAGTAAAGACAGAGTAGCACACTGTGTATCCCTCTGCCACTGGCCTCTTCCACTTAGCAGTGCTCCCGGGGCGTCCTCCTGGTGGCCTTACTCGGGGCTTCATTTCTTTTATGGCCTACACGGCAATTCTATACTTAGAATTTATATTTATATTTATATTACTATATTTATTCATATTAATATATTTATATTACTATATTTATACTTAATATATTTTCTAAAATTTTATATTATATTTACTAAAATATTGTATATTTTTAGTATACAATTTTATACTTATTTTAGTGGGCTACAATATCAGATTTGTTATTTTAATGTAAATACATATAGCAGTGTTTAATATTTTAACATAATAGTTCCTTTAAAAAAATATTGTGGGGGTGGAGCAACACCTTTAACCCCAGCACTCGGGAGGCAGAGGCAGGCACGCGGCTATAGAGAGTTCCAGGACAGCCAGGGCTAAGGAGAAACCCTGCCTCAGAAAAGCAAAAACAAAACAAAACGTGTAACACGTGTGTGTGTGTGTGTGTGTGTGTGTGTGTGTGTGTGTGTGTGTGTGTGTGTGTGTGTGAAACACTGTAACTTGACCAGGAAAAACTATGTCAGAGACATTTCAACCTTTCTTGGTTTTGCGTTTCTCTTTCTCTTCCTACTCTATCTGACCGAACGCTTTACTTACTTTATTTGAGAAAGGTCTTCCTGTGTAGCCATGGCTGGCATGAAACTTGCAGTGTAGATTGGGCTGCCTTCCACCTTAGAGATCCGCGTGCCTCTGTGCTGGGATTAAGGGTGTGTGCCACAATGCCCGATTGAATGATGTGAACTCTGACACTGTACATGTTACTAGTGTGTCAACCAGCTTGGTGTCCCCGAAAGCAGGAGAGAGGTGAGGAAGAGTTGGTTCTAGGTCAGCCTGCTTATAATCTAGTTTGCCCAGCTATCTAGTGAAAGGAAGTTTGAAGATTGGCCTTGAAATTTCCTTTGTATTTTTTTTAAAGATTTATTATATTTATATATATATATATATATATATATATATATATATATATATATATATATACACACACACTGTAGCTGTCTTCAGACACACCAGAATAGGGCATCAGATTCCATTACGGAAGGTTGTTAGCCACCATGTGGTTGCTGGGATTTGAACTCAGGACCTCTGGAAGAGCAGTCATTACCACTGAGCCGTCTCTCCAACCCCCCTCTGTATTCTTTTAATTCAACCTAGTGAGTACCACTCCAATCACACGGGGAAAATGCTTGAGAGGAATTAAATTTAGAATAAAGATTCCACGTACACATTACATTTTGTCTTCATGTCAGATGTGCTTGTTAGAAAGTATTTGTATGGATCATATCATGAACCCAACATGTAGTGGATGTTTTTATGAGTTTATTCTAAGTGAGTTAAGAGCTGTCAATTCTACACAGCTGTTTATTAGTTAAACCTACCTTGTTATCATTTAGAATGTTACAAGAGACCTGCAGACGTTACAGCACCCTCAGATAGCAGAGGTCACCTCAAGAGCCTTGTGTGCTGTCAGTGTTCCGCCCCAGCCCTGCCACGAGGATACCCCTTAAGTAAGTAGAGGGGCCACTTGAGAAGCCATCGCTGCTCAGAGGGACCTGAGAGGACACAACACTAAATGTGATGTGACATCTCAGGACTGAAAGGGAAAGACCAAGGAAATGTGAGGTCTTGGCTTGGTAAAGTATTGACTTAGGCACATAGGTGTCTTCGTTCTGTCTCAACCTTGTGTTTCCCTGTGAATAGGAAACACCTTTGGAAATAGTTTATTAAAATATTATTAAAATTTCTTTAAATGGTTGTCTGTCTGTATATTTTTTTTTTCATTGTTTATGTGAAAAGTAGTGGTGAGCAAACTCTGGCCTGGAGCTGAGTCCTGCCCTGTCGGCTTGTTTCCATACAGCCCTCCAGCCAGTATGGGCTAAACCAGGACAAGGTTGTGAATAGGCAGGAGCAAGGGTGCACCGTGGCTCGAAATAGTTTCCAAAGCCCCAGAGGGTGCTCTATAAAGGAGAATGGTGGGATTCGTACATTTACTACACCACCACCACTACTTATTTTTTGAGATAGGATTTTACTTTGTAGACTTGGCTGGCTTCGAACTCACCATGTAGCCCAGGGTGGCCTTGAATTCACCTCAAAGAACTACTTTTTACCTCAGAATGCTGGGATTAAAGATGTACACCACCATGCCCAATTCAAGCCTTAAACATATATAAATATTTAAAATAAATGTTAGCTATTTGTGATCTCCCAGCTTTTTCCTTGATCATTTATTATACAAATGGTTTCAGATACTGTATAGCAGGAGAATGAGTCCAGGGCAGCACAGAAGCCAGCTTTGAGGAATTGTCTCTGTCTTGGGTTGGTTTTCTTGCAATGAAATGAAACACATCACTTAAAGTTTTTCCATAATCTATTTCTTTTCTTTCTTTTTTTTTTTTTTTTCCCATGGGAGAGGTTTAATGAGAGAAGGAGAGGAAAGGAGAGGAAAGGCCAACCATGGGCATGTGGAGGGAAACGGGGGGTGGTATGGGGAGAGAAGGGACGGGGACTGGGGTAGAGGGTGTGTGGGGGAAGAGCAGGGAGCAGGGAAGAACAAAGAGCAAGAAGCTATAATCCATTTCTTTTGGTGGTGTCTGGAAACATGGTACCCAAGTTTGGCTTGTGAAGTTCATGGATACTGCTGTTTGCTGATACTGTATCTCACCTTGATGTTGCCTTGAAACCAGGGGCTGTCCTGGGAGCCTGGTTTTGCAGTCCAGGCCTGAAATAGAGACTATTTGTATGGTATACAGATAGATTAACCAAGGCTTATTTAGTTTGGTAAGTTAACAATTACTAGGCATTTATCATTATTATTATTATTAATGTATTTGTTTTGGAGACACTCTGTAGCCTATATGGTAGCTGATTTTCTGTGTGGCTGAGGATGACCTTGAAAGTTTGTTTCTCCTGCCTTCCAAGTCCTGCGTTGATAATGATGAGGAGGAGGAGGAGCAGGAGGAG
>NC_046166.1:40055555-40070555 GCF_011064425.1 Rattus rattus
ATTTTTTGTTTATTGTTAGCCCTGCTTTTAGTAAATGATTCATAGTTCTAAAAGTATAACTGGTTCTTCACCCCATAGCTTGGGAGGAGTTCAGTATGGCTTCTGTGTTTGCTTGTGCAGGGATCTCGAGTGCCCGGGCTCGCGCTGGTTGACGGCTCTGCCTGTGAATATCTGTAGTAAATGTTGAGCCACAGAGATTTGTGCTGTAAATCCCTGACTGAAATTCTGCTTAACTAACAGACCGTGGAATGTGTTTTGTTTCTTTATTGATGTTTTTCTGTCCTTTAAGAAGGCTGCTTTATTAAGCGGCAGTGATCCTCAATAAAATTTAAACATGGCAACTTTTACTGCAGATTTGAAGGACACACAGTTCCATTTAGTGTAAAGCTTTAATCTCAGTTTCCTTTGCATGTGGTGTTCAGGAGAGATAAGAGTTCAGTTTTTTCCTCCCTTGAAACTGAAGAGAGTGGCTGTGTGGGATCTGTGGTGTTCCCCGGGGTCAGTGGTTATCAGACTGTCTCACTGCGCTGGCCAAGGAGAGGTTTGGACTGCTCAGTAATTCTGTCCCACGCTGCATCCCTTTCTTTTCTTGGCTGATTATCCACGGATTTGAATTTGGTTGGAACAGATGTTGTATTTACCTTCTCTTTGTTCCCTGTCTTTTCTGCTGAGTGGTGTGAGTCCTGACACGTAGGGCAGGAGGAGTGTGAGCGGATTCCTGACTGGCAGGATAGGGTGGGTGGTCAGTGCCCTGGCTGGCTATAGGTACCCAGAACTGCCGTGGGCGTGACAGCCCCGTGCTCAGCTGCACGGCAGTAGGAGGAGTGGAGAGCATTCCTGACGGGCTCCTCACATCCTGTAAGCGAGGACCACCTGCCACCTGCGTGACTGGATCCCACATGATTTCTCACAACTTATTTGTGTCCATTGGGAATGGAGTCCTGTTTCGAATGTGTGCACCCCTTTGCTCCTCTTTAGATTACCTGTCCCCACAGGGCACAGCACTGTAGAGCTCTGTCTTCCTAAAAACGACATGTAAGCATTTCAAGGATCCTTTCTAAGAGTTTTCCAAGATGCAGGCATCTGCCCCTGGTTTAGTTTACCTGACATGACACTATAGTCATTCGTCAAACGTATTTAAACCATTCAAATGTCATGAGGAAACAGTGCTGAGTAAAATACGTAAGGTCTTTCATAGATTTTTATATTCAAAATTGGGGAGGACAAAGAAATTACCATAGCCTTGGCAAAGGGGGAGGCATCCTTAGAAGCGCTTTGAGTTGGGAAGTCCTTCCTTTCTAAGGATCTACATTTAAATAAGATCTTTCATCCACTTGGAGATCTTGTGGGCACAGGAAAGTCCCAGACTGGGCTTTAGGGCATGATAGCTTCTAGGAGTGTGTGGCTGTTTCCATAGGAACTAGGCCAGGGTAAACATTTGATGATAGTGTCTCACTAGCCATATTGTAAGTGTGCAGTAGCCCTATGTGCATGTAAGAATGTTGCCTTCACCGCAGAAAGGTCTGTTAGGCTGCCTTCTCCCAGACAGACAGGGCAGGTGATACAGAAAGAAACTGAATGAAAGGCCTGAGTGAAGGTGGGACCGAGACCGAGAGAGAAGAGGTGTGGCCGTTTCTGCCTTGTAGAGCATCACGCTTTTAATGCCCTTTGGGAGGCCTTAAAGATTGGAAAGTTGTAGTTGGGCAGGGAGACTGTTGAAATCCTATGTCTCAGGAGGCAGGAACAGGATTTCCTGTGAGTGTGAGGCCAGCCTGAGCTACACGTACGTTAGTGGTAGAGCTCTTGCCTAGTTTGTGCAAGGCTCTGGGTTCAATCCCCAGCATTGAAGACGTTGAGATGCTGTGTGTGGAACCTCTGTGTTCTGTATGGAACGGTGGTGTCTCGGAACGGTGGAGGCCTGGAAGGGAAAGCATAAGTCTGTTGGCCCAAAAGCCATGTCACTCTGTAATCCTGGTACTCCTACTGTGAGGTGGGGGCCAGAGACAGCTGCAGAAGCAAGAGGTGCACTGCCTGTGCAAGGTGGAAGATGGGAACCAACTCCTGGAAGCTGCCCTCCCACCTGCAAATGTGCGTCACAGTGTGCGTGCCTCTGTGTGTGTCTGTGCACACGAATAGTAAGGGAAACATGCAAATAGTTAAAGGAGATCACTCCTCCCTAGAGAAGGAATCAGAGATGATGCTACTGTTGGTGAAAAATTGTTGGAGCTTGGATTATGGTTTTTGCAATGGGAAACAGTGAATGGATTTCTCTGGTTTTGGGTTGAAAAAAGAAAAGAAAAAGAACATGCTAACAGTGCAGGTGCTGGGAGCCTGTGTAGGGTGGGGGATGGGATGGGAGGAGGTGCTTTTGGACTTACTGATGGGGAGTAACCAGGGGGAGGATGGTAAGCTGGTTCCTGATTGCCCTGGAAATCCAGATGTGTAGACCTAAGGTGTTCAAAAATGATATTGAGTATGCACCTGGACATAGGGTCTGGAGTTTAGGATGTGGCTCAGAACTGGAGAGACACAGCATTTAAAGATGTTGGACCTCGAGGCAAGGGTCAGTGTGTACGTGTGTTTTGGGAGTCTTCTAGCCGAGATGGCTTAATTTTTTTTTCACTAGGAACATACACCTTATACTCACTGAACACTGCTGTGCTGAAGATGATAACGATGTTAATACATACTGCTTATTGAGCCCTTCATGTATGTGTTCTCTCATGGCCTATGAGGGCAGGCACTGTGTCTTGTTCAGTTACATTTTAGTGGCCATTTGTGCATGAAATCTTAATTTATCGGACAAATGAAACCTTCGATGGCTCCAATATCACCTGCTGCTATGGTGTGAACGAAGTTCGGATTTGCCCTCCACAGACTCAGGGTGTCTTCGGTCTTTGGGGGGCTGTCTGCGAAGGATTTGAAGTTCTCTTAAGAGAAAACCAGCTTGGCCACTCTCCTGCCTGGGTGGCTTCTGCACTGTGATGCCATCTACCCACAAGGTCTTCACCAGAGCTGAGCAGAAGGGGACCATGTGACCTTGAACCTCAAGCCCTTTCTTAGTAAAGGCAGCCAGTTTTGAATATTTTGGTATTATAAGAATGAGCTGAGTTAGTACACCCCCAGTTTAGGAACCAGAGGCTTACAAGTTAAGGGACTTGTCACAAGGCATGCAGCTTTGGGGTGGGATGGCAGACCTAGGCGTGTGTGCTTGACTTGAAGGCTTTGCTCTAGCCACGTGCCATCTACAAGCTCTCCCTGGACAGCCTGTGCCCTTGTCAGGTGCTTGGGAGTCACAGTTACCTTGGAGGACTTAGTGTAAAATTCATTGTTGACACTTCCTCACCTTAGCTGTCACTTCTCTATCTTGTAGGACTTGATTCTAGCTTCTGTAGTGTGTACCGTGTTTGCCGCCTCTGACGGACCTACTGCTTTCTCAGTCTGTTGTCCAATCTTCCCAGGTTGAGCGGGTAGGTACCAGTTAGTCAGATCATGCACAGCATTATTTATTTATGCCCCTGCTCAGGACTAACAGCAAGATGGCCTGGCAGTATTAGTTGCACAAATACAGCTAATTTGATTCTGTCACTTGTGCCTTAATCCAGTGTTCTAACTTCTTTCAGAGGCTGAGATCCGACACGCTATAAATCCTCTTTATCCCTGTCATCTGGTTCTAAAACCCCTTTGCCCTTGGACTGTAGCTTCCTCCCAGCTCTGCTCTGATAACCACCATCCTCCACCTGCGCATGCCCTCCGGGCTCCACCCTCCTTAGAGGATCCTCGAACTAAGGAGCGGACTTTTTTCTGATCATGGCAGGACTGCTTCTAGGTTCTCGCTTTCCTGTACAGCTCTTTTCGTCAGTGTCAAACCTGATCTGATTGTCGTGAGTGAACCTGGGTTCTACTACAGATGTGTGAACTACAGACCTTGATTGGAATTCCTTTCTACCTTGACTCTTGTAATTAGTCTTGAATCTTGGGTGGGCAGGGTAGTGTCAGTTAATCTCTCAGTACTTTTGGTGTTTGTGGTAACAGCAATATACAGTGTATCTGCTTCTATTTGGGCTCCTACTGTTTACTTCCTTAGAGAGCCTAATTTGTGAACTCTAATTAAGCACTTGGATTATGCATGCAAAAAGTCTTTTGTTCCTGGGTTGCTATGAGCAACAGTTGGAAAAGTTAACCTTCCCGATCAATAGGAGCTGTGGACAAGTGTTAGCAGATTTTGAGAAGTGCGAGTGTTGCACCTATAACAAACTGCCAAGCAGTTTGACCATAATTATGGCGAAGAACGCAGTAGATGTGAATAATCACGGACGGATTGACAGAACATTCCTAAAATTCTATTCAGATGAGGCTAGGCCTTGCTGGGCTCTGGCAGAGTAGTGAGGAGTGAGTCTTTAGCTGCTTGTCTGACTGGCTTTGCTGTTGTGTCTAAAAGTGGTTTGCGCAGTGGTTTGAGGGACAGCCCGTTACTTACCTGGAATTTGCCTGACGTATTAAATAGTTTTTTCCTTTCTCAGGCAAACTATCTCCTCTCTTCCACACAGCCCCCACCCGCCGTCTGCTCTAAACTGGCCAACTCCGACGACTACTCAGGAGTTGTGTGGTTCTCTTGTATGATTTGCTTTTTTAAAATTTTATTTCTTTGCGCTTTTTAAATTAACTGTTTACTTACATAAATTCGTGGCAGTAGTGAAGAACACAGATTGGCCCCTTTGAATAAAAGTCGAGAACAGGAGTTCTTAACTTTCCTAATACTGCAACTCTTGAGTTCAGTTCCTCATGTCATGGTGGCCCCAACCATAAAATTATTTTGTTGCTACTTCATAACTGTAATTTTGCTACTCTTATGAGTCACATCTTAAATATCTTATATATAGATATCTGATACGTGACCTCCCCCAAAGGAATAACAACACACAGGTTAAAAACCTGGTCTAGAGCCTTTAAACATCCATAGGTATTCTCTCTCCAGAAGCCATGGGGAATTGGGCTAGGCTGTGGAAGTGGGCAAGACAAGGGAGGCATAGAGTGGGGATGTGATTTAGGGGTTTACGGTGACAGGAACAGTAATTATTTCTCCCTCCTAGGACAGAGTGCTCATGGAAGAGGAGCCTGGGTTCTCCCTGCACCCTTCCTCTGCCCTAATTCTGTTGGGAGCAAACCCTAGTGGATAGTTGGGCATAACTTGTGAAGAATTCTGGAAGGGCCGGTGGAGTGCCGCCTCCATCCAGGAGGAGCGCCCACTCTCAGGCCTGCTGCTCAGTGGATGTAAACTTTGCCCATGTGTATTCCAAATGGTGATTTTAAAAAAGTCATTTTTTAATGTCAAATATTTAAATTGCAGTTTGCATATCTTACTAAGTTGACACATGTATTTAACTACAAGGATAATCTTAGGCGTCAGTTATAAAAGGCCCTGGATTATGCCTCATTGACAACTAAGCAGTGCGTCCATTGATGCTGGTCGGTGGGTTTTTAAGGAAGACCACAATGGAAGTGAAAAGGTCTGATTTCATCCCAGGGCCAGAAGTGATCCTTTAGCTAGAGAGAAGAAGCATCATCTCTACAAGTATAGAAAGGGAGTTTTGCTACTTCGTGACAGAATCACTCTAAGTTAACCAGTAATTTGGAGATAAAAAAAAACAGGAAAATTGGTTTTCCTTTTCTGGTTTTAGGACAATGAGGAATCAGTTGGAAAAACCAGTTATCTTAAGAAATTTAGGGTCAGCTACCTGAAAGGGTGTTTATTTGTACATTTTACTGAAAAAGATCCTGTATGTGTGTTCATGAAGCGATGGCACGCAGAGTGACACATTGTGAGTTGATAACAGAGAAGATTTCATTCTGAGACACAAAGATCTCCACAGTAGTTTTATTTGAGTTAAACCAATGCAGAAAGCCATACATTCTGACATTTGTAGACTAGCCATTTTGAGCAGGAGTTTTTATTAATGGCTCTTCTGGGAGGCAACAGAATGCAGATTGGGAGAAGTTGAAGTTTATGTAATAGTTCTGGAAGCCATTTGAAATGATTCTATATGTAACTGTATTGTGAGTCATAAATTAATAGAAGTCTGCCTTTACAAGAAATAAAATGTTCAAATGTCTCATGTTTGTAACTGAGAGCGAAGTATTTAATATTATTTAACTTTACGGTGCCTTTGTCTACATAGCAATTGTCTTGAGGTCTTCTGGTGTAAGGCAGACTTGAATATAAAATGCATATTTCTCATAGCACTGGACATTGAGTCTGGGCCTCACGTGTCCAGCATGCGCTCCACCTTGACTGCCACACAGTTCCTGAGTCACAGTTTAAAAAGCTGGTGTAGGAGAGCATGCTGAAGTTGTTGATGTGCTAATCCCTTGTGATGATTGATGCCCTAATGTAGAGGCTCAAAGTTCTCTATGGTGAAGATTGTCAACGGAGGGAATATCTTTAATTCCTTTGTCTTAGTTTTGCTGGGTTAAAAGAGCACCACTTGGTTACCTGATTTAGTTAAACATTAGTCCAAGTTAAAAAGTTCTGTGCAGGGCTGGAGAGGTGGCTCAGTGGTTAAGAGCACCGACTGCTCTTCCAGAGGTCCTGAGTTCAAATCCCAGCAACCACATGGTGGCTCACAACCACCCGTAATGGAATCCGATGCCCTCTTCTGGTGTGTCTGAAGACAGCTACAGTGTACTCATATACAAAATAAATAAATAAATCTTTAAAAAAAAAAAAAAAAAAAAAAAAGTTCTGTGCAGTTGAAGATCATCTAAACTGAAAATTCCTTGTTTCTTTTTATTCCCAATGATGACAGGACAGTTCTATAAAGTTCATATTTTAGTGTCCATAAGTAAAATTGTCTCGTACTAAAGCCTGCTCATCCATTTCCAGACTGCCTGTCTTCCCACGGTGACGGCAGAACTGAGGAGGGACAGAAAGGTGGCCCACAAAGGCGAAATCAGCCCTCAGGGTCTTTTAAAAGAAGTTTATGGAAGCAGCTGAAAGAGGGAAGGATTCATTTTGACTCACAGTTTGCAAGGTTATAGTTCATTATGGGAGAGAGAGAGAGAGAGAGAGAGAGAGAGAGAGAGAGAGAGAGAGAGAGAGAGAGAGAGTGTGTGTGTGTGTGTGTGTGTGTGTGTGTGTTCTTACATGGTTCCCAACAAGGAAGCAGAAAGAGAGCTAGAGGGGACCAGAGCTGGTCTCTGACCCCAAAGGTCTACCTCAGTAGCTTGTACCACAGAGAAGTCTCAAACATCACCCCAGCCGAGACTATGTCCACAAGCTTGTGGAGGACAGACATTTCAGAGACAAACTATCTCAGTGAAACCTTTTTGAGAAACTGCTTCTCCAGAACCCACCCACCTCTGAGCAGTGCATTCCTGCTGTGCAGTCTTGGCGTCCAAGTCAATCATTTGCCTCCGTGGACTCTTTTCCTGGGCACCTGAGTTTTCTGCCCCATTGGTCAGTATGTCTGACTTCATGTATTAACAGGCTCTCGGACTAGCATCATACCTGTGATGGGAAAACAGGTTTGTTAGGAATGTTGAGGGCAGTGTGTGTGTGTGTGTGTGTGTGTGTGTGTGTGTGTGTGTGTGTGTGTGTGTGTGTGTTGTGCTGGTAAGTTATAACTTCTGTGAAAGTGAGAATGGAATGTGTGTGTGCGTGTTCCTACTGCTATCACTTAAGGGGTGACTAGGAGTTGGTGTTCGTTATGAGTCTAACGTGCACCATCTGACATTTGGAGCAACTTCTGATTCCCTGAGATAGATGTTGGTAATTCATCCTACACTTTTGCTGCACTGTTTGCTGTGAGCCATGGGTCCCTCAAGGCTCTCACGGACATGGTTTCATCCCAGGCTTTAATGAGTATGTCTATTTAGTTTGTTGTACAGGTTGACTTCAAGGTCTTCCTCTCTTGCTGTCTGTCTTGGTTTTGGAGGCAGGGTCTCTCACTGACCCTGGAGCTCACTGATTGGGTAAGGCCTCCTGGCCATCAAGGCCCACAGGCCTTCCAGTCTCTACAGTGCTGAAACATAGACATATTTACTGTGGGTCCTGGGGATTCAACCTCAGGTCCTCATGCTTGTCTTATGAACACCTCACTGACAGCCATCTTCCCAGCCTTGTCTCCTAATTCTTCCCGCAGCATCTTGGGGTGCACACGTTCAATTGCTCTAGCATTTGACTCCTAGTTTAATTTGCTGTCGTAGTCATTAAAAAAACAAAAACAAAAAACCTGTTACTTAATTATTTCCCCGACTCTCCCGAGCTCTGAAGCTCTCTTCCTTCTTTCCATGGTCAGTGAAATGCTGCCTCTCTCGCCGCACTCAGAAGTAGAAGACCCTCCATTATTCTAGTGAAGACCGACCTCACTAGCCACTCTCCCCTTTAAATGAGTTTCAAATTTATTATTTTGATGCTGTACAGGTGACATGATTCAGATGAATAAAATTATGCTGCTGTGAGGTGGAGCTGGGTCCCCAGGGCTCTTCACTGTAGCCTTGGTCTCCAGTGTGGCTGCCTGGGTCGTGTCCTGGTAGTGTCCTTCGGTCAGGGATGCTGCCCTATGAAGGGTAGAAGGTAGTTCTTTTGGGACCTTGTAGTTCTTGCCAGATGGATGGGTACAGAGGCTGGAGCTTGAGCCCTGTCTTTCTGTGGCTTCTTGGCTGGCCCTTCCTCCTGCACAGGCTCCTGCTGTTGTGATTTTGTCCACCCCCCACCCCCCAGGTCCTCATCAGAGCCTAACCGATGATGATAATGACCTTGACCTTGCAGAACCCTGAAGTGTCTAAACCACTTTTCTTTATAAAGTTCCCAGGCTCAGATACTTTATTAAAGTAACAAGAGTTGTACAAGTAGATATATTCAGTGTGATGGTTTGTATATACTTGGCCCAGGGAGTGACACTATTTGGAGATGTGGGCTTGTTGGAGTAGGTGTGTCACTGTGGGTGTGGGCTATAAGACCTCCATCCTAGATTACTGCCTGGAAGTCAGTTATCTGCCAGCAGCCTTCACATGAAAATGTAGAACTCTCAGCTCCTCCTGCACCATGCCTGCCTCGGTACTGCGGTGTTCCCACCTTGTTGCTAATGGACTGAACCTCTGAACCTGTAAGCCAGCCCCAATTAAATGTTGTCATGTTGTCTGTTCACAGCAGTAAAACCCTAACTAAGACGTTAAGTGAGAAGAAATCTTCCATTGCTCCTGGAACCCATTTCTCTTCCCAAAGGAAACATGCAAGCTAGCTATAAACGAAAAAATTTTCACACTACACTGTAATGTTATTTACACTGACTTGTTTCTCTTGAGAGGTCTTAGAGATGATCCATTTGTATATATGTCTGCCTTTTCATATCCTCTTTTTGTGAATGCACTGAACTTTTTAAAAAGCATTTTCTCGTTTATGAACATGCACCTCATTCATTCATTCATTCATTCATTCATTCATTCATTCATTCCAAGGATTGAACTCAGGGCCTACCCCATGCTAGGCAAGTGCTGCTAGGCAGTGTCTACCTGATCTAAGGACCTCCCATGACAGGAACAGCCCCATGAGCTACCCCGAAACGCAGCCACAGTGGCGGTCAGGTCTCCTGCACAGCCGTCCGTCACTGGTTTACAGATGAGAGAGACTAAAGCTGTACCTCCATTGTCAGCCTAGACGGAGCTGTGTGGACACTCACGTGCTTCTCTGAACTGTGGATCAGTTTCTAGACTTGGAAAGGCTATCAGAAGATAAATGCACTTTTAATTTTTAACATTACTTGCTTCCAGTTGCTTTTCATGGAGTTCGTATCAGTTTATAACCCCAGTGACCCAGTGAATGCGGGTTCATTTCCCCATTTCCACCCAGCATCGCATTTGGGAAGATTTGGTGTTTGGAATGGAAATGAGCAATACAGATTGGTAGTACTGTGAAATATTATTTTTATCTTTTATGAAAAAAAGAGTGAGGTTGAACTTTCTCCCTGCTCGTTAAAAGTCATTCATTGAGAAACAGAGGAGGCAGAAACTTGAGGGCAAGAAGCAGCTTGGTGGGCTCCCAGGAGGGATCCCCGCCATCCAGCTGTTAGGGTATGGCCAGCCTCTGCAGTAGAAGGGTGGATGGGGCACGGCCATCATGAGCCTGCGGAGAAAGGCAGCCGAACGGGCTGAGGCTCATGTCCTCCTGGAACTGTAGGACACAGCAGGTTAACGAGGAGCCTTGCCCCTGCCCAGGAAAACAGGAGGGAGTGGGGAAAGCCCTGCTGCCAGTGAGAGACCCTAACCGTCAGTGAAAACCCGGCCCCAGAATATGTGAGATGAGCTCCTGGAAGTCGGTAGTTATGATTACTGAAGGAGACTTTGGGACCTGCAGGAAGGACGAGGTAAGCTGGAGTCTTGTTGCGGCTGGTCAGATGAGCAGATCAGACCCATGGGCCCATCTGAGTGCACCTGGAGAAGACGATGGCCAAAGAAGGCAAATCAAGGACGGAGGCAGACATCCCCAAAGAGCTGGCTGACAAGGACATCCAGTCTGCCAAAGCCATTGCCTCATTGGAAGAGAGGCATGGAAGAGGTGCTCAGGAAGGATGCTGGGCCGTCCCTGTTCCTCCGATGTCTGGAAACTGACTTTGGAACTGAGTTGATCTTAACTAGAAGGTTGCCTTCTCCCTTCCCTCTACCCTCCATACCTCCTGTCTTGCTGACCAGCCTAGCTCTGTCGAGACTGAACACATTTGAGAACAACACTTAGGGGCTGTGGGCAGCATGTCAAGTGTCTTTAAAAGCTTGCTGTGATGTGCATGATTTGTAGTTACTTTTTGTTGCTGTTGTCGCAGCCTCTGTGAGAGACTCCAAGTAATTGCAGGGCTCTTTTAGGCTGCAATCTGATTCCTTTTTGCCCTGGGGAGGTAGCTTTTCAGTCTACTGCAAAGTGCCTTCCGCACGTGGAGGAAGAGGCAGGGTGATGGAACTGCCTGCTGGGTTCTAGGTAGATAGAGTCTAGGCAAAGGCTTCATTCACCCAGGGAAACCTCTAAACTGTACCAACGTACCAATCAGACCTGAAGGGGAGTCCTGGAGGCATTAGCCTCCCCCCAAATAGTAATAGTAGTAACAAAGCAACAAAATGGAACACTGCATTGTGAAGGTTTTCAGTTGGAGCTCTCTTTAGACAGCTTTATCTTTTGATTGATTGTTTGGGGAGGGACAGGCATAAAGTGTTTTGTCCAAAACAGTCTCTTTAATTCTTCCAAATCTAAAGGTAAATGCCAGAATAGCATTACTCAAATCTTGGTAATATAGACACAGATTTTCATTTGTTTGTAAATCACCATTAAGCATGTATCTTGATTATTTCTGTATGCTTATCCTTACGTAGAGATAGTTTGTGATTTAAACCCTCAGTATGATAAATTTCAGTAGTAACAGATTTCCTAACTTTGAATTTGAAGTTCATTTGGCTCTTGAGAAATGTATAGGCTAGAATCCTCTGTAATGTTAATATTTTAGGATGCCTCCACCCCAGTACCTAGGATCAATTGTGGGGCCTCGCACTTGCTAGGCAAGTGCTTTACCCCCACCCCTCATCCCCCGCCCCCGGGGGGCTAAGGCCCCAAGCACCTACTAGGAGGACCTTATTGAGAACACTTCCAACAGTGTTTCTGAGAGTGGTCTGATCCACCCACCTCTCCGCCCAGATCCTGGCCATTGCTTAATAACTTGGGTTCTTGCATCCTGACTCGTTCTGGGGTCGTTTGCCTCTTTAGAGCTGGGTGATCCTTGCAGCCAGGTAGAGTCGCCGTCCTGAGTCTGTTTCATCTTGAACTTGTTGGGGATGTGTGGGGTGGTTCTTTTTGCCCTTACCGTGTGGGCGTTCCCCTGTTCTCATTTAAACTCAGTTCACCTCTGGCTTCGCCTTTCCCCCTTTCTTATTTAGGTTTCGTACTTGTCAGTTATCTTGTTATCTTTTCTTAAAGTGACCACCGTCTCCTGTGACAGCCTTTTTTTCCCCTTTTTTTTTCTTTCTTTCTTTCTTTCTTTTTTTTTTTTCCTTTTCTTTTTTTCGGAGCTGGGGACCGAACCCAGGGCCTTGCGCTTCCTAGGCAAGCGCTCTACCACTGAGCTAAATCCCCAACCCTCTTTTTTTTTGAGTTAATGATTTTTTTTTTTCACTTTTTGCCTTTGTTCTTTCATTCTGCTTGACTTTCATTTTTATTTTTAAATTTTTTGAGACAGGGTCTCTCCTTTGTAGCACTAGATGTCCTAGAAGTCACTGTGGAGGCCAGGCTGGCTTCAGACTCACAGCAACCTGTCTCTGCCTCCCAAGAGCTGGGATTAATATGAAAAATTAGTTTATTGTACTTCAAAAAAGCTTTATTATTTTATGTGTATGGGTGTTTTGCCTGCATGTATATCTGTGCACCACATGTGTGTTTTGTGCTGGCAGAGGCCAGAGACAGTTTTGGATTCCCTGAAACCGGAGTTACAGATGCTATGTGGTTGCTGGGAATCGAACCCAGTACCCTGGAAGAGCAGCCAGTGCTCTTAACTGATGAGCCATCTCTCCGGCCCTTTTATTGTATTCTTTTAAAGACTTACTTTATTTTCACGTGTGTGCATCTGAAATCAAAGAGCTGCAGTTGGCTATTGCATTGTGAGTCCTTGGTGTAAACCCTTGTCTGTCTGGTTCACACTGCTCCTCCCGCCCTTATACGCTGTCAAGCCCGTGGAAAGTGTTCAGTGTGTTCAACTAAGTGTGCCTTTTTAGGAACTGTTTGAATTTCAAAACAGAAAACCATGCAGTCTTTGTATGTGTTTTATTTATTTATCTTCACATGCCAGAGGAATTTACTCTTGCTTCATGTTCTGTCCAGATTAGAAGGGAGCAGGGCCATCCTGCCTTCCGAAGTGCACAGCACATAGGAGCTGGCTCTGTTATGAGTGCACTCTGCTCACCGGTGAGCCACTTCTGCAGAGACGAGGTCAGCACTGTCTTATTCTTTCTCACAGGGAATGGGGGCTCCCTGTGATTTTGGTGGACCAGGGTCTGGGGTTACCTGACCTGTGAACCTCAGGTATTGTTTCTCAGAAGCCATATCTTGTTTTTTGAGATGGTGTCTTCTCCTGGAACCTGGGGTTCCCAGATTAAGCTATGGTGGCTGGCAAGTGATCTCCAGACACCTGCCTGTCCCCATCTTCTCAGAGCCAGGATCAGAAGCACATGCCACTGCCCAGTGTTTCAGAGGCTACAGAGATTGAACTCTGTCATCTGAGCCATCTCCTTAGTCCCTCGGTGCCATTCTCTACGTACAAGATTTCACAAGCGTGGGTATGCTGTGTGTAGTTACGTCGTGGTTTCTCTCGGTCCTCACTGGCAGTATCCAGGCCGAGTTGGCCTTTGTTCAGAATGCTGTCCCATGCTTGTCTAGTAGAGTGGCATTCTCAGGGTCTGGGACAAGACCCTCAGTTCTTCAGGCTTTCTGTCCTCCGGCGCCTGAATCTGTTTCCCTTCTGTGCCTTTAAGACAAAGTGTTGGGGTTAGGGATTTAGCTCAGTGGTACAGCGCTTGCCTAGGAAGCGCAAGGCCCTGGGCTCGGGTCCCCAGCTCCAAGAAAAGAACCAAAAAAAAAAAAAAAAAAAAAAAAAAAAAAGACAAAGTGTTATCTTCTCACCTTTCTCTGAGTCACCTCAGCCTTGTTTCCCTTCACATCGCATACCTCATCGGTCTTTGTCTTTCATGATGCCCACTGACAGTTCTGACATGTGTGGACTAGTATGTTCCTCCATGAATTTGTCTCATGCCAACTTCTGGTTTGGTTTTTGGCCATTTATCTCACCACAACACTGCATACAATAAACTATATCTTAACATGCATGCAGTGGCATACGTGTTCCTCTGTTCTTTTCTGGACAATGTTTCTTTTCATTGTCCATGGAAGATGTTGCCTTATTTTGCACTGTGCAGTTACTGTTTTTGGGTCTTATAACCAAAATCCTGGTTTGGGGGTTGCCAGGATAGCTCAGTGGGTAGAAGTGTATGTGGTGCAAGGCTGAGCTCTAGGCCTGGAGCCCTGGACAGGTGACATGTATCTCAGTCCCAGCACTTCTGTGGGAGAAACAAGACTTCATCTCAGCAAGGCAGAAGGAGAGAACTGACTTTCTCTCAAAAGGTATCTGAGGACAGTATGTGTGCCATGACAGTGTACACACACACACACACACACTCTCTCTCTCTCTCTCTCTCTCTCTCTCTCTCTCTCTCTCTCTCTCTCTCTAACTACAAGATAGAAAAATACTAACCCAGTAGTAGGGACATTTGACATGCTATATTTATTGAATGAATTAGTGAATAAATTAATGTATTTTTATCCTCCTTTCAATTACTTTCACGATATTCTGTATTGACATACAGATCCCTTCTTCAAACAGCATGCTTTAAAATAATCTCACCCAGTAGACATGGTTCATAAACATCAGAAGCATTTTTATCAGGCACATTTATTAGTGATTGACCTAATTGTCTAAGTACATGGTTACCTAGTGGAAGTGTAAGGAGATAGATTGGGAAGTTTGAATTATAACTTGGACTCCACCAGGGTAAACGATATGACATTGATTCTGCTAAGGTGATCGTCTATGACCGGAGAAATAGGTTCTGCTTTTTCTTCTGGCCCTATGCCTGGAAGATCACTGGGGGCACCAGTTGCCTAGAATTTGTTCAGAGCAAGCATGGAGGGTTAAGCATGAGAATCTACAGGAGGTTCTGCAGGAGGGTTTCCTGTGATGAAGCACTGTTGTTTCACTGGGAGTGTAGCTTCATCTTGTAACTAGATGATCGTATATTTTACCGTCTGGACCAAGACTCTCCAGGGATAGAAAAAGACATGTTAAGGTGATAGGTATAGACTAGGATTAGCCTAGAAAATGGGAACACATGGTCACCGACTTAAATACCCTTCACATATTTGGGAGTCTGTCATGTGAACAAAATACTAGACTTCATCTGTGGGAGAGCCAGGAC